>NC_139005.1:91662615-91898302 GCF_964374135.1 Grampus griseus | reverse complement strand
GGCCCTCCTGTTTTCTCTCTCTTTTCTCCCCAGGACTTCGCTGTATGGCCCCAGTGTACTGTGGAATTTTCTGGTCTTGTAAGTAATAAATCTTTATTTCTTCAACATTCCCTGATGGTTATTGCTGAGGAGTGCCTTACAATCATAATAAGAACCACAATGGTGTGTCCAACCACAGCACTGGTTACTGACTGGCTGAGACCAGCACAGAACAGAGTGAGAGGGTCAGGAGATGGTGCAGCAGGGTGCTGGGGCGGGAAGCTCACTGCCCAGGGCCTCCAGGGTGAGCATTAAGAGCCATGAAGCCCTGCCCCGGCCCCAGGAGACTTAGGTAATGTTGATGGAGCCGGGGCCAGGGTCCTGGTAGAGACTCGGTGGGGTAGATCGTTCCAGATCTGGGGGAAGGAAATCTGTGAGACCTTTTGGAGGTCAGAAGTGAAGACTTCCACAGCTGCTTATTTGCTCCCCAACTGGTCTCCACAGCCCTTCCCCTTGGCTGTCTCTAAGCCCTCAAGCCCTGTGATTAGAAGGTTCTTCCTTCCCTTGACCTGTTGACTGGGAAAAAAAAAAAAGCACAACCTGGAAGTTGAGAGTTGTGTTTTATTTGGTAGACTTTCTGAGGACTTCAAGCCCGGGTGGGGACAGACGCTCAGATCGCTCTGAGGAACTTCTCCCCAGAGGTAAGGGAGGAGCCAGAACACATAGGGGTTTTTGCAACAAAGACCAGGTAGTCAGAACATCGAAAGATTAGCATCAATGAAAGAAAACCAGACATCTCAAGTTAAAGAATTTAGCATTTTTGTATGTATGAGAAGATGCAAGAGTCTGGGCTCACTGAAATCATTCCTTTGATACGCACCTTTGATATCTAGGGCCGGTATCCTGTGCTTTCCCATCCTGAGTCCCCTCAGGGCTCACTTTGGGCCGAGGAGCTCTAGTGGCTGGATGGCTGCAACACCCTTTGTTTACTGACATGCAGGCAACATTTTTCATTCACAGATCTTAACCCATGACCCCTAAGAGATATTCCCTAGGTTTTTGCTTTCCTTTCAGTTCTGTCTATTTACCCCTTTGCCCAGGGTAACTCCCCACTCCTCAACCTCCTTGGAAAAGTCTACCACAGAAAAGATGAGTCACTGGGGAGAGCCTGTATGTCTTCGAACTTAAGGGACTAGAAACCCAGGGTGACCCCATTTAGAAAATAGCACTGAGAGCTTTACGTGCATCAAGTCAATCACAACACCCCTACCAGGTAGGTTCCTTATTGTCCCCATTTTACAGATCTGGAAATGGAGGCACAGAGAGGTCCAGTGACTTGTCCAAGGTCACACAGCTGGTAAGTGATGGAGCTGGGATTTGAATTCCAAGGGTCCAACTCTGCAGTCCTCACCCTTAACCACAGGTTACATTGCTCTGAGGAAATGTAAACGGTGGTTTTCTCAGGAATTAGTGAGGACAGGAGTGAGGCTTCTGGAATGTTCGTATCAGAGTCCAGAGGAGGAAGTTCACACAGAGATTTTTGTGTTTGCTGCTAGTCCTTAAATTCTTCCTGATAATGTAATGCCAGTGATCTTTTAAAGCTGGATGAAGGAGGAGGAGAGCTATAAAGTATTTGATCTGAATAAGAGCCAGACGACATCCACAAAGAAAATTAACCTGGGTTATGTTTACAGGCTACCAGGCAGGCAGGGCATCTTGGACTGTGGCCTGAGGTCATCAGACCATGTGCTCCATCCCTAAAAAGGAGCATGAGGGCAAAGACTGGAGGGACTTTAGGTAACCCTTGGACCCCCTTAATTAACAGATGGGGAAACTGAGGCATACAAAATCAAGTGAAGCGATGACCTCTCGGTGACCTTCCTTACCTTTGCTAACTCAGCTCACGGTGGTGGGCAGAGCTGGGACTTGGGTCTCAGGATTCTTCCTCGGGATGCCCAGCTCAGCCGCCAAACAGGTGTGAGCCCCTGGGCAGGTTACTTAAGGCTGCTCTGAGCCCCGGGGTCCTCATCTGTAACAGGAAAGTCAGAGAACAAACCTCCTAGGGCAGCTGTTGCAGGGGAGGGGGGCGTCAAAGATAAACAGAGCCTGACATTAGTTAAAGGGGTGAAAACAGATTTTACGCAGTGACTACTGACAGTAGGGAAAGAGCTGATTTCTGCAGAGGCAACTGGGCGTTTTAAGGAAGAATGAGGGGGTGCGGAGGGGGGATATGGAGCTCAAGTGAAAAGTTGCAAAGGTTTGGGTCAGGTAAATGGGATGAGACGGGGGTGTCTGGAGGTGGGCAGTCGTACAGGCTGAGATTCTGTCCTCCTACAGATACTGGGAGACAGGGCTAGCCTCCCTGGTGATTGCTTTTCAAAGGGATGGTTTTCATTCCGGTCCTTGAGGAAGATACTCCTGGGCTGTAGGAGAAGAGACATCTCAAAGGGACAGAGGAGGGATTTGTCATGGTGAGCGCTTTCCAGCAACCTCTCTAAGAAACAGAGGACAGGGACCTACGGTTGGGTGTTGGCTGCAAAGGACAGTACATTCTCCGGGCAGCATGAACTTTCTCAGGCAGGCCTTTCAATGGGAGGCCTGGGGTCATCCTAGGGGCACAGCCTTACTCTGCCAGAAGCCATGGTAGAGTTTGGTCAGCTCTCTTAGTGCAGGGGTTTGCACAAGTCTTTATGCGCTAAGAGTTCTGCAGTTTTGAGCGGCAGCCCGGCTGCCCCTGTTGTGTGTGGTACCCAAGAAGCCAACCACCCCATTTACCGTTCCCCAGCAGCCCGAGTCAGAGACCTGAGGCTCTCGTGTCCTGGAATACAGAAACCTGCTCTCTCTCACGCACAAACACACACAAATACACCATCATGGACATACACAGTCACTGGAGCAAATGTGTATTCACAGATGGCTGAACATGGTCACGACGCTTACACACATATACACGTGTTTGTACACACGTACACATATGCGAGGCATAGAAAGGCATCGCAGACACGCACACATCCAGACTCAAGTGTGCAAGCAGGGATGGCTTCATGCAGTCGCACAGGGCGTCACGCTCACAGGGACCCCACCCTCGGTTTAATGATCTACTGTCGTGCTTTTGAAATGCTTCATAATGTTTGAACACACGCACACACACAGGTGTTCTCTATCTCATTCTGCCTTGCTCTTTCCTCCCGTCTTCTCTTCACACTGGAAGTTCCCACAAGTCTCCATCTTCAGCTCTGAAACCTAAGGACTTGGAATGAAAACTGCCGGCTGGAGGGGCTGCCCCTAGATAGCGGTTGAAGTTATGCCTGACGCTGACCTCCAGGTGGCAGCACTAAGCCGAGCCAAGCCTCAGCTCAGGCCGGGAAGGAAGAAGGGCGGGGCAGGCGGAGGAAGTGGGTGACCTGAGAGCCACCAGGCATCTACCCTATTCCAGAAAGTTTGGAGATTTCCCAAAGCAACAGATCTTCCAAGGGTTTATCTCTTCCATTCTTCTGTGCCTATATTTTCATCCAATTCATTTTTTCCTGTTCACTTTTTTTTTAATAAAGAGATTTAAAAAAAAATTATTTATTTATTTAGGTTACGTTGAGTCTTCGTTGCTGCACCTGGGCTTTCTTTCGTTGCCTCGAGCGGGGGCTACTCTTCGTTGGGTGCGCGGGCTTTTCATTGCAGTGGCTTCTCTTGGTGCGGAGCACGGGCTGTAGGCACGTGGGCTTCAGTAGTTGTGGCTCGTGGGCTCAGAGGTTGTGGTGCATGGGCTTAGTTGCTCCGCGGCATGTGGGATCTTCCCGGACCAGGGCTCGAACCCGTGTCTCCTGCATGGCAGACAGATTCTTAACCAGTGCACCACCAGGGAAGTCCTCCCGTTCACTTTTAATATTTTTCTTCTTTTGTTTCTTAAAATTTTCTGATTACAAATTCAACACATTTTATTATAGAAAATCACATGCAAAAGAAAGTAAAAATCATCCATAACTTGACACTTTTTTTTTTTAGCCGCGCTGCGAAGCATGCGAGATCTTACTTCCCCGACCAGGGATGGAACCTGTGCCCCCTGCAATGGAAGCACGGAGTCTTAAACACTGGACCGCCAGGGAAGTCCTTGGCATTTTTTTTAAGGCTGTAAAAGAAAGTGACAGTATCTCCCCTCCCCCAATGACATACTCCTGCAGACATTTTTATCTACTCCAACACAATTTCTTCTGTATACATGTAAACACACATACAAGTGTTTTATTCCACCCCCCAAATACACTCATATTCTACACACATTCTCCAACTTACTTTTTCACTTAATATGACTTCGTCCTGTTTTCAAGTCATCATGTATAGATAGATCTGCCTCAGCTTTTAAACATTCAGAATCTAATATTCCTAAGTCTGATTTTTGCATAAGTTAGGTATGAAAAGGCCACCTACAAAACGGAGAAAATATTTGCAAACCATATATCTGATGAGGGGTTAGTATCTGAAATATATAAGGAAATCTTACAACTCAACAGCAAAAAAACAAATGGCCTGATTAAAAAGTGGGCAAAGGACCTGAACAGACATTTTTCCAAAGAAGACATACAAATGGCCAACAAGTACCTAAAAAGGTGCTCAACATCACTAATCATCAGAGAAATGCAAATCAAAACCACAGTGAGATATTACTTCACACCTGTCAGGATAACTTTTCTCAAAAGGACAAGAGCTAACGAGGGTTAATGAGGGTATGGGCTAAAGGGACCCCTTGTGCACTGTTGGTGAGAATGTAAATTGCTGCAGCCACTATGGAAAATAGTATGGAGGTTCCTCAAATTAAAAGTAGAGGCACCATATGATCTAGCAAGCCCACTGCTGGGTATATATCCAAAGGAAACGAAATCAGTATTTTGAAGAGATAATTGCCCTTCCGCGTTCATTGTAGCATTATTCACAATAGCAAAGATATGGAAACGACCCAAGCACCCATCAGTGGATGAATGGATAAAGAAAATGTAGTATATATACATAGTGAAACATTATTCAGCTATAGAAAGAAAGAAGTCCTGCTATCTGTGGCAACATGGATGAATCTGGAGGACATTATGCTAAGTGACATAAACCAGACACAGAAAGACAAATAACGTATGATCTCACTTATACGTGGGATCTAAAAAGTAGGTCTCATAGAAATGAAGAGTAGAGTAGTGGTTGCCAGGAACTGGGGGTGGGGGAAATGGGGAGAGGCTGGTCAAAGGGTACAAATTTTCAGTTTTAAGATGAATAGGTTCTCAGGTGTAATGTACAGCATGGTGACTGTAGTGACTAATACTTTATTGTATGCTTGAAACTTGCTAAGAGAGTAGATCTCAAAAAATGGTCACCATGGGAGCTGATGGATGTATTAATTAACTTGATCGTGGTGATCATTTCACAATGTATATGTATATTAAATCATCACGTTGTATGAGAAAAGCACACTGTACCACCTAAATATGTACAATTTTTATCTGTCAATCATAGGTCAATAAAGCTGAGGAAAAATGCTTTGGGGTGGTAAGATGTGGCAAAGCCTACTGAGGATGGGGAAGCCTCATTCCCATCAGTCATCCAGGGACACGGAGCTGCACCGCAGTACAGATGTTCAGCCGCACGAGACAAAAATATCCAATGAGCGTGTAGAGCGTCTGCTCAGAATGCTTCGTTGTTAGGACAAGTTCATAGCAGGACATAATTCGTGATGTGCAAGCACTTGGTAACTGATCAGACTAGCTGGATCTTTCAGGTGTGATCTCCCCACTCCCTGCAACCTCTGTAGCGACACTAAGGGAAGGTGTAACTTACTGTTGGACGATAGGAGAAACCAAATGCTTGACTGAAGGATGTTAGCATCACCGTAACACCTTTTTCTCTTTAGTCTCTTTGCTTCACTTTCTATCAAACAAACCACATGCTCCTAGAGACCTTTGGAAGTGTAATAATCGCTGCTTCAGTGGTGAGAGGAACACAAGCCTTCTTAAAAGGCTCTGCAGTGGTTTTCTTTGCAGACCAGGGACAATGGTGGGAGATGCCACCTTTGCAATGGGCTCCCGGAATTCAGTGGGGCTTGATGGGATCCAGGTGGAGTGGAGTCTAGGAGGAAGTACTTGAAAGGTGGGTGTGCTTGGCATCATGGGAAGCAGAGCTGAAATAGTCAAAGGATAGTACGACCTGAGAGGGCTTTAGCAGAAGTTAATTGGTCACGGGGTACTTAGGACTGATGTAGTGGGGCAGCCTATGAAAGTCTTAATCTGTACAAGTGAAAACACTCTTAATGGACAGAGATGTGATTTGAATCACCACACTAGGGAGATTTACCCCCTCGTCTGGGCCAGTTCACATACCCGGAGCCCCTTGATTGAAGGGAAGGGTGGGTCCCCTCAAGGAAGGACCCTGCTACACTGCCAAATATGTATATAGCAAATGTTCTAGCCTTCTCCAAAGGGACTGTGCATCGGGGAAAGGAGAAGATCCAGACTTTTGGAAAATACTGGTCCAGGAACAAGGGCCAGAACTGGGACTGGCCTTTCTTAATGGTCCACTGGCAAAAATTTTGTTCCTGTCTCTGCCACGTTGGGTTTTAGTGGTTTAGAGATCTTACTTCCCAAGGGAGAAATGCTTCTAACAGGGGACATCACACAAGTGTTCTGGAAGCTGGGGCTGCCACCTAGCCAGTGAGGGTTTCTCACATCACTAAACCAACAGGCAAGAAGGGAGTCACCGTCCTGTAGGGGTGATTAGTTTTGACTCTCAAGGGAGAAGAGGATTGTTATTTCACAAAGTAGAAGGAAGAGAGCCTCTGGAGCCCAGGGCCTTTGTGCAATGCCTCTTAATATTACATGGTCAATGGTAAAAGTTAGAACAAAACTACAGCAACCCAAGAGAGGCAGAACCACCTTCAAGGATGCTGTGAGTTGCCCCACCGGGTAAAGAACCAGGAGCGTGGGAGTGCTGGCGGAGGGCAAGGAAAACACAGAATGGGTGGTGGAAGGAAAGTTATTAACACTAGTTATGTCCACGTGGCCAGTTGCAGAAATGAGCACTGTGTAAGTGCTATTCAGTTTTTTCTCCCCCTTTTTTTTTAAAGAAAAAACTCTATACTTCATTTTATTATTTATTGACTGAATTGCTAAGTGTATCCTGAAGCTTCAACATCCACAAACTAAAGTCAGTTTTATCTGTGCTCTGATACTTGACTGATGTAAATGTCTTTTAAGAAATTCCTCAGAGACATCTTTGGTTTCAAATACATTTTCAGTAAGTTCGTACGCATCATTTTTTAGATTCTGCATATAAGCAATATCACGTCATGTGTGTCTTTCTCTGTCTGACTTCCTTCACTTAGTATGATAATCTCTAGGTCCATCCATGTTGCTGCAAGTGGCATTATTTCATTCTTTTTTATGGCTGAGTAATATTCCATTGTGTGTGTGTGTGTATGTATATATATATACATACCACAGCTTCCTTACCCATTCATCTGTCAGTGGACATTTAGGTTGCTTCCATGTCTTGGCTGCTGTAAATAGTGCAATGAACATTGGGGTGCATGTATCTTTTCGAATTATAGTCTTCTTCAGATATACGCCCAGCAGTGGGATGGCTGGATCATGTGGCATCTCTATTTTTAGTTTTTTAAGGAACTTCCATACTGCTTTCCATAGTGACTGCATATGGTTTTGTTTTTGACTTTACTTTTAGTGTTCACCACCACATACACCTTTAAAAATTGTATATAGTCAAATCTGTCAGTGTTTTCTGTTAGGGCTTTTGGGTTTCATGCCTTCAGTCATTTTTCAAGTATTACTTAAGCATTTGTAACATGCCAAGTACAGTTTCTAGTCCTGGGAATACAACAATCAGAACAACACCAGGGAGCTTCTTTCTCTCATGAATTGTTCCCACTAATCAGGTTTAGAGGACATTCTTATCTGCAGATCATAAAAACCGTTGCCTGTATTTTCTTCTACTATTTTTATGGTATTCTATTGTTTTATTTTTCATAAATTTATTTATTTATTTATTTTTGGGTGTGTTGGGTCTTCGTTGCTGCGTGCAGGCTTTCTCTAGTTGCGGCGAGCGGGGGCTACTCTTCATTGCGGTGCGCGGGCTTCTCATTGCGGTGGCTTCTCTTGTTGCGGAGCATGGGCTCTAGGTGTATGGGCTTCAGTAGTTGTGGCACGTGGGCTCAGTAGTTGTGGCTCGTGGGCTCTAGAGCACAGGCTCAGTAGTTGTAGTGCACAGGCTTAGTTGCTCCGCGGCATGTGGGATCTTCCCGGTCCAGGGCTCGAACCCGTGTCCCCTGCATTGGCAGGTGGATTCTTGACCACTGCGCCACCAGGGAAGTCCCTATTGTTTTATTTTTAGATTTTTAGTCCATTTGGAAATTATATTTGTGAATAGTATGAGGTAGGGAACCTAACTTCCAAACGAGAGTTGATTATCTCAACTATTTTGGGGTGAGTCATCCACCCTTTCACCAGGATGTGAAATGATACCTTGTCTGATAGTGAATTCCCACACGTATGTGGTTTTGTTTCAGACTCCTGTGGTTGGCAGCCTTCTCAAACGATTCCCAATGATCCCAGCCTTCTGGAAGTCATGCCCTTATGTCTCCTCCCCGGGAGTATGGGATGGACCTAGTGACTTGCTTCTAATCAGCAGAGCACCACACAAGCAATGGGACCTCACTTCTGAGATTAGGTTGTAAAAGGCCGTGGCTTCCTCCTCCTGGTACTCTCTTGGTCTGTCCTGCTAACTTTGGTGAAGCCAGCTGCCATGGTGCAAATTGCTTGAGGAACAGCTCACGTGTTACGAAACCGAGCACGTCAGGCTCTGGTCAATAGTCAGAAAGGAGGGCTTCCCTGGTGGCGCGGTGGTTGGGAGTCCGCCTGCCGATGCAGGGAACACGGGTTCGTGCCGCGGAGTGGCTGGGTCCGTGAGCCATGGTCGCTGAGCCTGCGCGTCCGGAGCTGTGCTCCGCAACGGGAGAGGCCACAGCAGTGAGAGGCCCGCGTACCGCAAAAAAAAAAAAAAGTCAGAAAGGAACCGAGGCTCCTATTCCTTCAGTACACGAGACACTGAATCCCTCCAACAATCACTGAGTGAACTTGGCAGCAAATCCTGGCTCAGTCAAACCTTGAGATGACTGTGGCCCCAGCTGACACCTTGACTGTGCCCTTGCCAGAGACCCTGAGCTGGACCATCCAGCTAAGCCACATCTGGTCTGACCCAGAGACCATGAGATAATGCGTGGTGTTGCTTTAAGCCAGGCACCCTGGCCCTGTTCCCAGCCCTCTGCTCGAAGGCGGGGTTCTTCAACCTCTGGGGCAGTCTTAGAATCTGGCTTTCTACCAGTTTTCTTTCCAATGGTGGCAACACCAGTGGGGTTTGCCTGTGGCCAAGAGACCCCCTGCAATGGCCAGATGAAGTTACCAGGGCCCATGTGACATTCAATCACACGTTCCTTTCATCTCATTTGGGATAATGATGCAATCACGCACTTTTCTCTAATTTTTAAGAGAAGCATATACGTACAGAGACAGCGAGCAAGTGGAATTCCAACCGCAACTCTGAATTATTTTTAAACATAATTTTGAGAAGGCAATTTAGAATGAAGAATTTGCAGACATGGTGTAATTCCTTCTTTTTAGAGATAAGCTAACTTTACCTGGAGGGCCATGAGGCCCTTGGCATAGCCACTTAAGAAAAAGAGGCAAGAGCTAACAAGAAGGCAGGATGGAAGGAAGGAAGGAAAGAAGGGAGGGAGAGATGAAAGGAGGAAGAAGGAAGAATAATTCCCCTCTTTCTTCCCACCAGAAAAAGAAAGTCCTGATGTTTTGGTATCGTGAGGTCTTAGGTTCCATGTAAAGAATTTTCTTGAAGGAACCTGATAACGACCCGTCGAAGGTGAAATGTTAATACTGATGAAGTTGTCACTAGGACTTTTTCTGCTTCTGGGTTAGAAAACATTTTGCACTGAGGGCATTAATGATCTTATCTAGCATATGTAGATTATATCACTAATTTTATTCTGAGTATTTGAGAAGACTTAATGCTGCCCTGGCCTAGATCTAATTTTTAAAAGAGAAAACAAAAGCATGTAATGTTTAAATGAGAAAAGTAGATATTGTCATAGAGATAGAGAAAATTAATAGAAGTATAGGAAAATATTATGTGCAACTTTGTGTCGATAATTTGGAAGAGCTGGATGAAATGCCCAATTATCCTGTAAACTATAATACACCAAAACCAATTCAAAAAGAAGCAGAAACACTAATGAGAGAAAAAAAAGATGAGAATCTTTCTGATGTTGGTTTTAATCTGATGCTCAGTTTAATAATATGCCACATTGCCATGGGGGAGGGGTGGGGGGAGAGGGAAGGACTGGGAGTTTGGGATTAGCCGATGCGAACTATTATATATAGGATGGATAAAAAACAAGGCTCTACTGTGTAGCACAGAGAACTGTACTCAATACCCTGTGATAAACCATAACGGAAAAGAATATGAAAAAATATATATGTATAACTGAGTCACTTTGCTGTACAGCAGAAATTAAACACAACATTGTAAATCAACTATACTTCAATACTTCAATAAAAGTTTTAAAAAGTTGGGCTTCCCTGGTGGTGCAGTGGTTGAGAGTCCGCCTGCCGATGCAGGGGACATGGGTTCGTGCCCCGGTCCGGGAAGATCCCACATGCCGCGGAGCGGCTGGGCCCGTGAGCCATGGCCGCTAAGGCTGTGCGTCTGGAGCCTGTGCTCCGCAACGGGAGAGGCCACAACAGTGAGAGGCCCGCGTACTGCTAAAAAAAAAAAAAAAAAAAAGTAAGTATGCCACAGAAGCATATTAAATTAATACTATGCTACAAAAGACAGACATAGCTCTTACAGGGGCTTCTGCTTTGGACACAGATCCTTGAGAGGTGAATGTAGAGTGTTTTTCAGACACCAAGTCTCCTTTTAAGTTTTAAAATACCAAAAAACAATAATCATAGAAACAAATGGAAAAGCATATTTAATAATTAAACACTTATAAATGTATCAGGTCTAGACAGTTTAACAAGCAAGTTCTTTTAAATTTTTAAATTCATTTAAGTTTTTAAGTTCTTTTAAGACAAGTTACTTTTTAGCAACAGATAGTCCTTGTGTTATTTAAATGATCCCAGAGGAAAGGTAAAGATGGAAAGAAAACTTCCTAATTAGTTCAATGCAGCTGTCACATCCCTAAACTGTGGGGAGAAAGCACATAAGCCCCTCTTTATTTATTTATTTTTTTTTTTTTTGCGGTTCGCGGGCCTCTCACTGTTGCGGCCTCTCCCATTGCGGAGCACAGGCTCTGGATGCGCAGGCTCAGCGGCCATGGCTCACGGGCCCAGCCGCTCCGCAACATGTGGGATCTTCCCGGACCGGGGCACGAACCCGTGTCCCCTGCATCGGCAGGCGGACTCTCAACCACTGTGCCACCAGGGAAGCCCCATAAGTCCCTCTTTAGAAAGAAAACCTAAGATCAGGAAAACGAATGGAGGTCGGCCAGCTGCTAAGCAGAAACAGGCTTGCAGGCTAGAGTTTAAAACTAAAGAAAAAGCCTCCAAAGCAATGCAGTTCTGCTTTACCTGCTTTTCCTAAACTCGAACTCACCTCCCAGAGAAAAATGAATTCCTCTGATGCTAATAAACGTGTTCATTTACTTTTTATTGCTCATATTAAGAATCTTTGAATAATTCAGTTGTTTCAAAGGCTTCTGAAACATTGTTCAGGGTAAATTATATCATTCATGAAAACTGATGATGGTTCAAAAATTATGTCAGAATACATAAATGACGCAACAGCAAGCTTAGTAAATTTCTTAAAGCAACGTGATATTCAGAGAACATGCTACCTCAATGCATATTGCAGCGTTAAGAGAGACAGCCTTCTGTTTTCTTTTTTACTGTAACAGAATTTTAAAATACTTGAGATTTGACAGTTTTTTTCTCCTGAAATCCAGACGTGAAAGCAATGTTTTTTAACTTATCGTACTTCTTAACTTTTTCTTTCATGTTCCCAAAATTTGCTAAAGCTAACGTAAAAAGAGATCTATAGATTAACCTGACTTACAAATGCAGGTGCAAAATCATCAATAAAATATTGGCAAATCAGATCCAGCAGTGTTTTAAAGGGATATCTGACTGAATAGAATTCGATCCCACAAGGCAGTGATAGTGCCAACTTAGGAAATCAATCAGCACAATAAATTAAAGGAGGGACCCTACCAGTAGGTCCCATAACATTAGAAATCTCTCCATAAGCCATAATCCCTGGTGGGTTTGGGACTCCAAGGGACTGTCCCACCGCTGTGGCTTCCATTGCCAAAGCGAACTGTACCCGGCAAAATAAAACAAGGAAGACTTTATTTAAGATCACTGCAACAGTAGAGAAAGATTAGAACCAAGTTTAAACTCAACTTTCCTGAAACAGAAAGAGCAGGGTTTTTTTTAAGAGCTTACCAGAGAGGAAGCTCACGGGCTGTCTGTGTTTGCCAACTGGCTTTAGCCAAAGAAGAAGTAAACTTCATCTTATCTCATGTCAGGAGGTAGTTTTACAACTTGGAGTGAGGTACCCACCGGGGTTAGGCACCTACCTCTGTGCAGTAACCGGGAGAGAGAGACACATATTCTTTGCTGATGAGACTTCAAAGGGATGGAAGCCAGGTCCTTGAGAAAGACAGTTCTGGGTTGTAAAACTGGAAAGGGGCTTTTAAAAATGATGTGATATCTCAAAGGGGCAGAGAAAGAGTTTACAAGTTTTCTAAAGAAAAGGCTCTAAGAAAAGGGACGTCAGAGCCTAGGGTCAAGAAGCTGGTCTAAGGTTTAGTAAATGATGGTTTCTTTCTTCTTTTCTTTTTCCTTTTTTTTTTTTTTTTTAAAGGGAACGCTATTTATTTATTTATTTTCGGCTGTGTTGGGTCTTCGTTTCTGTGCGAGGGCTTTCTTTAGTTGCGGTGAGCGGGAGCCACTCTTCATCGCGGTGCGCGGGCTTCTCACTATCGCGGTCTCTCTTGTTGCGGAGCACAAGCTCCAGATGTGCAGGCTCAGTAGTTGTGGCTCACGGGCCTAGTTGCTCCGCGGCATGTGGCATCTTCCCAGACCAGGACTTGAACCCATGTCCCCTGCATTGGCAGGCAGATTCTCAACCACAGCGCCACCAGGGAAGCCCTTCTTCTTCCTTTTTCTTTGCACGGCATGTGGGATCTTAGTTCCCCAACTAGGGATGGAACCCTCGCCCCCTGCAGTGGAAGCACAGAGTTTTAACCACTGGACAGCCAGGGAAGTCCCAAACGATGGTTTCTTTCTTTCTTTCTTTTTTTTTAATATTTATTTATTTGGTTGTGCCAGGTCTTAGTTACAGCAGGCGGGCTCCTCAGTTGTGGCATGCATGTGGGATCTAGTTCCCTGACCAGGGATCGAACCCGGGCCCCCTGCATTGGGAGTGCGGAGTCTTATCCACTGCGCCACCAGGGAGGTCCCTGATGGTTTCTTTTTAATTGGTCTGATTAAAAAAAATAAAAGTTGGGGGCTTCCAACTTCCAACATGGGAAGCCTGTGGCTGTGGGCCTGGTCACGGGGAGCTGGCTCGTTTCCTGTCCTGGGAATCTCCCACGTCACCAATCACCACTGGCAGGCACCTGCCCAGGTTTCAGGGGTGCCCAGGTCTGCATCCCAAGTTCCTAGCTTCAAACGCACAGACCTTGGGGGTCAGCGTTCGAGCCTGCCTTTCTCTGGACTACGGTTATTCCAGACCTTTCCATTGCTCCCTCTCCAATGTATAATTTAATTCTTTTGAAGTAATAGCTTTGAATGAGACAGAGGAAGTGGTCAGCTTGTGCCTTGAGAGATTAGGACAGAGGTCGCGTAGACACAGGGCTGACTCACACAAGAAGGGTCCCAAGGAGATAAGGGGTCGGGGCTTGGGGGTGACTTGGGGAGTCAAGTGGATCTAGGCTGCATGAGACCATCAGGTCCTGGACTGTCCCTTCTCCACAATCAAGGTAATGAACATACCCATCACCCCATCCTGATGGAAGGACTGCCAGGCCTCCTCAAGGTACCCCAAGGTGGCAGGGGCTCGGGTTGGGGGCTGTGGCTGATACGCAGTAAAAAGCATCAGTCTGACTCTGGGACCACTTCCTCGGGTGGGATCGACTTGCAGGGCCTTTGCCTCCGTGCTACAGATGACATTTTTGTTTTCCCGCCTCTGATCCTCCACTGAATGTTGATGAATCTTAAAGGAGGACAAAATCCTGCAGATTTAAAATTAACACAAGTTAAAGATTTCATTTAATTCATTATTAACGAGAAGACCAAGTAGACATTACATCCAGTTCAAAGGAGAGTCCAAAGAACAGACATATTTACACTTACAGATTGAGAACGTTGAAATAAACCAAGTGTGTGTGTGTGTGTGTGTGTGTTGAGGTTGGGTGTCCCTCTGCTGAACAGAATTTATTTGCATGTCTATAGGCAAGGATTATTTTATATTGCTTTCGGTTATGTACCATTTATAGAGTTTAAAATAGCTCAAAGTCAGTAAAAGGCTAGGATCATATCTCCCCTCTTCCTACGCGGGTGTGCTCTAGACAAGGTGTCATTTTCCCTTGGAGAAAACTTTTTTTTGTTTATTCCAACTTTCCTTAAGAGACAAGAGGAAATTTTAAGTATCTGGTTAAAGGTGATGTGAGTTTCTAGCCAGCCAGGGGCAAGATACAAATTTACTGCAGCCATTATTCATAAGTCAGATGTGTCATGGTGTTCAATTTACCTCATGGGCACTCTTTATCTTTGACTTTAGTGATTATACAAATATGTGTCTAAGGACTTTCAGAGCCTTCCTGGCAATCTCTACCACCCAACGCTGTTTAAAGATTTTGCAGAAGTGGTGGTGTGGCTCTCTCCCCTCTATTCCCAGCTCAGGATAGAGGGGACTTGGAGAGGGGCACCTCTACCTGGCCCATAGGGTGGGTGCTGCTGGTCGATTTGGAGCTTATACATATCCTGAGTGTTGTAGGGAGGCAGTGATCCCACTTGGGAACTGAACCATCACCGTGGAAGCTTCCAGGCACAGGTGGCATGTGGAGCCCTCTCAGCTCAGGCTGAGCTCCCAGGGTCCTGGGAGGCCTGCCCCTTGGAGGGTTCTGGAGTGGTCCCTGACCCAGCATGGCTCCTGGGCGCTGGCCCAAGGGAAGTATAATCACCCACCTCCAGCCCCTGGCACCCTTCAAATCATCACATTCAAGGTGTGAAATAAAATTCATATTTTATGGCAAGAGAAGAAAATGTAAACATAAACTTTTTCCTCTGCCCTTCGGCCTCCTCTCTCCCCCGCACTGTGCACTGTATACCTGCATTGTGTGTCCATCAGCAGCGATACCTGCTCAACTACAAAGCGCAACGTTCTCCCAGCATTGACAAGACAACAAAAGATAACATTCCTTCTTGATCTTGTAAGGACGCTTAACTCTAGATTGTGTAAACTGTCAATGATACGTCATTCTGTAACAGGGAAGAGCCAATTCTGACTCCATGTTGGATCTGTTTCTTTTACTTTAACCCTTGCTTTTTGCTGCTTTTGTTATTACAATCATTGTCTATAGCTGTTAGCATACATAATGGCCTGCCACAGGGAACCCTGCCTCTCTGCCTGACTGTTAAAGTGCCTTTGTTCAACTCACAGAGAGACACTCTTTTTGTTTCTTTTTTAGATTTTTTTCCTATGTATTTATTTATTTTTGGCTGCGTTGGGTCTTCATTGCTGCAGGCCGGCTTTCTCTAGTTGCAGCGAGAGGGGATTACTCTTCATTGTGATGCACGGGCTTCTCATCGTAGTCGCTTCTCTTGCTGCAGAGCACGTGCTCTAGGTGCGCGGGCTTCAGTAGTTGTGGCACACGGGCTCAGTAGTTGTGGCTTGCGGCCTCTAGATCGCAGGCTCAGTAGTTGTGGTGCACGGGCTTAGTTGCTCTGTGGCACGTGGGATCTTCCCGGACCAGGGCTCGAACCCGTATCCTCTGCATTGGCAGGTGGATTCTTAACCACTGCACCACCAGGGAAGTCCCCCACCTCATTCATTTTGAACACAGGATTCCACCTTAGAATGGACTCAAATGTTGTGATTAATTTCACTATTGGTGAGGATTTAAATTATTTATCATTTTCTTCGACCACAGACAATGCTGTAATGAACAGGGATTTGTGGACAAAAGGAACAAGAACATTTGCTCTGCCACCTATTAAAACATATTATAAAGCTAGAACAGTTAGAATGGTGGGGTGCCATGGAGGGGACAACTTAATAAAAAGGAAAGCCTAGAAAATGACAATACACATGGATTTTCTATATCATAAATGTGACCTTTCAGATACATGGACGAAGAATGGGCAATTCAATCCATGATGCCGGAACACCCAGGTGACTCGTTTAGGGGAAACATAAAACCGGCTTTCCGTTTCACGTGCATATATTCCAAAATCACTATAACTTCACATGAAAAGCTTGAAACACAAAAAGAACCAGAAAAAAATATAACTTTGGACAAATGCAATTTTGAAGCGGGGAAGGGCTTTGTCAATTTGACACCCAAAGTGGAAGCGTGAAGAAGTTCACCCGTAGATCTATCCGATCACTCAGACAAGTCTACGTTGAATACATCCGAAAGCGTCACATACAAAATTAAGAGACAAACCACAAACGAGGAAAACAAATTTACACCATCTATGAAAGGCAGGAGCTAAATAGCTTTTAAAGCTTAATCAGAAAAAAGTGGACATCCAACACAATGAAGACCTTAACGGGCTTAGATCAGTAAAAAAAATACACACGCCCAAGAACTATGAAAATATGTGCAAACATGATCGTTCTCAAATAATGCAAATTAAAACAATTTAATGCTATTTTTTTTTGCATATCAGAAAGGCAAAGATTTAAAAGAACCATGATTCCCAGCGTAAGTCAGGCCATAGACCAAAAGCCCCTTGTACATGGCCGGTGGACATGGCATTTGTAAGGTCTTTCTGGAGGAAGGGAAACTGGGAGATTTGGACTATAAGCCCAAGTGTACATGCCCTTGGGTCATTTTCCTTTTTCCCTTGTTGAGCAGTTCTCTCCAACTTTTCTGCAGTCGATGTGGGTTCTGGACTCCCCTCCCCTCCTGAATTTCTCCAGGCCCCACCAGCCTGGGTGTAGGAAGGACATCACTTCAACCAGGAGCTGGCAACTGTCCACTGCTCAGGTCAGTGGCCTGTACAGGATGCAGGGCCTGGGGTCCCTGAGGCTCCCCAGTCACCTCTGTGAGACTAGCAGGGCTTCCTATGAGCTCAGAACAGTGATTCTCACACCATGCCCATTTCTTGGAGTGACAATGGAGGCTGCTGCTTTGCTACCACGTCTGGGGCTGCAGCGCCCGACAGAAGCATGCTGAGTCCAGGGCTGCTCTTCCAAGCCTGAAACCCCCAAGCCCTCACCCCACGCCTTCTGCCTCCTGCCTCAGGGCTGGAATCTCTTCCCCTCCCTGCACTGGGCCACACCACAGGGTATGGCATGTGGGATCTTTGTTCCCTGAGCAGAGATCGAACCTGCGCCCCCTGCATTGGAAGGGCGGAGTCTTAATCACTGGACCGCCGGGGAAGTCCCTGGGCTGGAATCTTGTCGTGTGCGTTCATGCCCGCCAGGGACAGACAGAAGTCCTCCATGAAACCAGACATGTCAGAATCTGAATAGGCTCTGACTGAGACATGGCATCTCAGAATAGGCTTAGCCCAGACCTCAAACTCACTCTAATGATAAATCAGTGGAAAGAGAAGACAATAGGAAAAGCAGGGAAACTGGGAAAAAAGGAAAATGGGGGCAAATGAAATGAGTATGTGTATAAATCTCTAATAATTCAGAACCTAAAAGAAGTGAATTTGAAAGAACAGTGTGTGTGTGTGTGTGTGTGTGTGCGCGCGCGCGCGCGCGTGCGCCTGTGTGTCAGAGAGGGAGGGAGAGAAAGAGGAGGTTGACCTTGCTGAAGGTCAAGGGAGGAGGTAGATGGTTGACTTGTTTTTCTGGTCTCCACGTTACAACATGGAAACTTCTCCTTGGCTTTGCGGAAAGGACCATGGAAGGGACCAGGGGCTGGCAGGAGGGAAAGGCAGGGCGGGAGGAAAGGCAGACCCTGTCCTTCTATGCCCCTCCCTCAACGTCTACAGGGTCTCAGCGCACCTCCCCAGGCCTGCTGACATCCCAAGGGGGCAGTGACAAGTAATCCTGCTGCTTCAGGGCTTTGAAGAGCTGAATGGCCGGCACCTGGGGAGTGGCCTGAGACGGGGGCTTCTTGGCCTGGAACACCTGGTTGAGGTCCTTGATCTCAGGACAGGGTCCTGGGGAGGTGGGCTTACTCTGGGGTGAGAGAGGGCCAGACCCTGGGCCAGGGAGGAAACAGTAGTCACCCACCTGCTGCAGCACGAGGAGCCCCTCAGGGGTTGGGGAGACTGAGAACACATCTGCCCGGGGCGGTCCTGGGCCCAGGACAGGACTGCTGGCTGCAGGAGGGGCAGGGCTGGCCAGAGGGGACTGGGGAAACTGGCCTGCGGTTGGAGGGAGATCCACATAGCCCTCGAACTCTGGCTTCAGTGGGGCTAGGGGTCCAGGGGGACCATCAGCCAGTCCAGGACAGAGGCTGGGGTTCCGGTCTGAGGGGAGGCTCAGAGGGGGAGCCTGGGAAGGAGATGGGGCCCCCGTGGGTGGGGTGAATGTCAGCTCTGCAGTGGTGACGTAACCAGTGGCCACAGTGCCTTCCTCAGGACCCCGAGAGCCAGTGGGCAGACCTGGGGGGGCCCTGTCCTTCGGACCTTGACCGCCCACCATCACCCCAGGCTCAGGAGGGGCAGGGCCTGCCCCTGGCTCCAGGGAAGGGCTCCCTTCGGTGCCTGGGCTGGACCTCAGGTCCGCATCCCTGGCTTTGCCCGGCCCCATCACCTGGGCCAGTGGGACCAGCTGCACCTGCCCCCCTGTGGGCAGACACAGGTACTCCAGGGGCCCCGGGGGCTGCGGCTTCCTGCTCGTGCCTGTCCGTAGGGGCCCCTGCTGGCCCACGATGTCCGGCAGGGAGCGGCTGTCAAGCGGCCCCAGGTAGGGGCCATTGAAATCGAAGCCGGAAGCCTGGCTCTCAGGCCTGCTTGCGGGGGTGGCCAGCTCTGGCGGGGGCCCGGGCGGCTGCTCCGTGCGGAGGTCCGAGGTGACCAGAGTCATGTCAGGCTCAGATGACGAGTCACAGGCATCTTTAGGGTCCTCTGTGGTGAGAGGTGACACCTCACTGTGCCCGAAGTCTACAGGGGACGCCCTGTGGGGAGAACAAGGCCAGGGACACTGACACCACCCTTGACAGACGCCTCAGCTCCCGCACAGGGAGCCAGGGAGTGGGATGGAGGCCGGGCTCCACCCAGAGCTCACGGAAACGCAGAGCAGGGCGAGGTGAGGGAGCCGGCCGGGAACAGGAGACCGGGCGCCCCTCCAGCCTCCCTGTGGGTCCCCCTCCAGCCCCCGCGCTCTCCTTCAAGGTCACGCTCTGCCAGCTGTGGTCCCTCCCACCTCCCTCTCCTTGCCAGCACGCAGCGTCAGCGCCCAGCCTGGGCTCGGCCATGCCCTCGGCCTTCACCTGCCCCACCTGAGGCTTAGTGGTGAGCTGGCCGCTCAGCTGCTGAGGCCATGAGGTTTCGCAGATCCTCTGCCACCCAGCGGGACCAAGGCAGCGTGGCGACCCCCTGGGCAGCAGGGCCGAGGGAGGTCATCTGCTCCAGTCTCCGGCTTCTGGCCATGACCCTCCCTAAGCTGGGAATCGGGAAGCTCTTCCCGCCCCGTCCAGCCGGGACATCTCTTGCTTTAGAGCAGTCAGCCTCCAGGGCCCTGTTCCCACTGAGCCCCAGTCCCAGGCCACCTCCCCTGAGCCCCGACGTGCAGGAGGGAGCCACCGTCCCACCTCCTAGGGATCCCGCGCCGACACTCACCCCTCCGGCTGAGCGAAGCTGGCGCCCCAGAGCCCCCTGTGTGCGTGGCTCCCGCTGCCGACGGCGCGCGTGCCCTGTGGGAGCCGGAGCCCGGCGCGCCCGTTCTGGGGGGAGAGAGGGCGTTTGTGCCTGTGGGGTGGGGGCACCCCAGGAGGTGAGGTGGGGGGAGGGCCTTGAGGGTGGAGAGGGTTCAGGAGCCCCCAGACGTGGCGGCATCTCAGCATGGGCAGCAGCGACCACACCCTCCTGACCCCAGGAACACAAGGCCAGAGAGGGGCTGGGACTTGGCCCGGGGCCCTGGGCAGCAAGGACGGGCAGCCTGTGCCCACGAGGACGCCCATCTGGGCTGTCCCTGTCTCCATGCTCACCCCTAGTCTCCTCCGCACTGGCCATGAGACCCTCCCAAGGCCGTCCTGGCCCCACCTGCCTGACCAAAGGGCTCCCGCCCCCCACGTGCCGGCGCCCTCCCCGGTGTCCTCTCAGCCTCCCGTGCTGCGCCCCAGACTCACCGCCCACGCCCCTCAGGTTCCCTCTCCAAGGAGTCTTGTCTCCACCCTCCACTCGTCTTCTGCCAGCAGTGGCCTCTCCCACCTGCCACCACCCTCGATCCTTCAGAGCTCAGCGCTGCTGCCCTGTCCTGGGGAAGCCACACTGCTTCCCACCACCCCTCCCGCCCCCGATGTGACTAAGGCTCTCCTTGCGCCCCCCAGGTCCTGGCATCCCCACGCCAGCCCTCTCTGCTGTTCCACGTGAGTCCCCCCGGGCGGGGTACCCTGTGCATCGGGGGGGCCCAGGGAATCGCAGTGCTGGGCTTGCAGGGGCCGGCCCGGCTCTTAGAGCTTCCCAGCCCCTGGCCTGGCCACATACCACCCCTACTCAAGGCCCACCGGAAGGGAGGAGGACACGGGTGTGGGGACGTGGGCGCAGGAGCACAGCCAGCCCCTACCTGGAACAGGTGGCTCTTGCTTGGGTTGGGGATTTTCTCCTCCCACTTCTGGTTCAGCCTGGAAAGACAGCAGGGAGGTGACCGCTGCCCAAGACCTCAGGGCAGCTGCCTCGTGCTCATGTACCGAGGTGAAAGTAAAGCCCAGGGAACGGGCAGCTTTGACCAAGGCCCCACAGGGTGTGAGTTGCAGAGCAGAAACTAGAGAAAGTCAGCTGTGGGGTCCCTGGCATCGTCTGGGGCCCTGGGTAGCGCCCTCCTCCATCTTGGAGTCACCTTACCTGTACCCGTAGATGCCACAGAAGCGCAGGGACACGAGCAGGATCAAGGTGCTGATGACCAGGGTGAGCGCCAGGACCCACGTGGGCAGCACTTCCAGGCAGCCAGGAGGAAACAGGAGCGTTAGCTTTTGGGGAGGGAAAGGGCTGGGGGCTCAGGAGATGAGGTGAAGTTGCTGCTTTGGCATGCAGAGGGGAAGAAGAGGCCAGAAACAGACTAAGAAGAAGAGGACATTTGTCTGAGCCACCCACAGTGCTGGATTGCTGGCAGGACACAGAGGGTTAGATCCTGTCCAGTAGCTGGTGCTGCTGTAGGTGGGCAGTGACTGCAGCCAGAGGCAATCATAGGGCACTTCCTGAAGGAGGCAGCATAGAAGGTGGTCATCAAGAACAGGGAGGCCTGGAGAGGCCGAGACGGGGAAAGGGGTGATGGTGGAGGAACCAGAAGGTGCAAAGGCCCATCAGGGGCCCTCACAACTCTCCACTTGGCCTCAAGCCCCTCAGAGGCTGGGCGCCTCCAGGACTCCCCTGGTCTCCTTCCCTTAGGTCCAGGGGCCCAGCCCTTCTTTCTGCTTGGTTGGGGTCCTCTTCCTCGCGCTCTTTCCCTGCTATGGCTGGCTGGGGGACCTTGCTGCCAACACTTTTTTTTTTTTATTTTTTTGCTGCCAACACTTTTTCCTCTCTCTGCCATCACCTCCCGGACCTTGTTCTGTACTTGTCTCCTGGTGGCCGCTATGGCGATGGTGACAGATAAATGAAATTAGCAAGTGCAGATTGAGGGAAGGTTGAGAAATCAGACCAAAGCTTTCCAATCCCAGGCCCCAGTCTGTAGCTCTTTATGGTAACAGAAAACTCAGGCTGAGTGGTCCCTGGGTAGTAGCTGCCACAAAAGCTAATGGAAGCATGGGAAGCATGGGCCATATTAACAGAGGGCTAAGGTCCAGGCTTAGGGAGACCTGTTGGTGAGACGTGCTCTCCTCTGCCCTCTCGAGACCTCACCTGCAGTCCGTGTTGCACACCAGGTGTCACTTTCTCATCCCTAATGACACCTGGCAGGGAAGGATGCTAGCCTGGGGTGGGGTTACATCTCATGCCCCTATCATCCCCGTCCTCTGTCCAGTGGGGCTGTGCCTGGAGGGGTGAGTGGGGGCCGGGAGGACATACCCCACTCAGTGTCCCAGGAGCTCTCCTCACTCCACTCGCTCCAGATCCCGTTGTAGCCTCGGGGGTCAGGTTTGACTCTCACTCTGGCCTGGTACCTGGTGGCAGGCTCCAGAGGTGGCAGGCACATGCTGTGGGCGTTCTGGAAGTCCTCTGTCTTGGTCTCCTGTGGGTGCAGGTGTGTGAGCAGGTGTGCTGAGGTCTGGTGCACGTGGGCACAGCTATGAAGCCCTCCCGCCTCAACACCCCAGATTTTCTGCTACCCATCAGTCCCCAGCTTGTAGTCGCATCAGATCTGAGGCAGCATCACTCTCACCACAGAGGACCATACTCCAGTGCCCACAGGGGCACAGCACCTATTGCAATGCACCCCGTGACATATGACAACACCGAGGCCCAGAAACCCTGAGGAGTCGGTCACCATGTCCCCACTCAGCCTCCCAGCTCCTCCTGGGACAGCCTGGACCCTAATTATGGCCTTCCCAGGGGTGCACTGCACGATGACTGGACTCTGGACCCTTAGACAGATGTTCAGGAGCCCAGGGACCACTTCCTGCTCCACCACGGACACACCCCCTTCTGGCCTCAATTTCCCCATTTCCAGCCTGAAGGTCTGGGGCTGGCTCCGAGGTTTCTGAACTGGCCTCTGTGGAGCCCCAGGCTCTGCCCACAGGCCCTGATGGATACCTGGGGGCGGGGCCCAGACACTGAGTCCCAGGCTGGAGCCCCGCGCACCTCGCAGGGAGCAGCTCTCCTCTTAGCAGCTGCACATTTGCATTCTGGATGAGATTCTCGCGAAGAAATGCCCCCTTTATGAGTTTTGAAAACCCTTCCTCCACCTGTCTCTGGTCCTGAAGTCTACAGCTCCTTTGAGATTCAGGGTCACGCGTTCATTTTGGTCAAGTTCACATCAGCTCTGTGAGTCTCGGTTCCTTCACCAAGGGAAGGGACAATGACCTGCTGACTGCACAGGGGCACGACCACCAACTCCCAGTGGCTCCCTCTGACTGAGCACCTGCTGGGAGCCAGGAACCTGGCAGGTGGCACTCTCCCTGGTCTTTCTCGTTTCCCCCTTCCCCCATCCAGGCCACTCCTCGGGCACAGGCCCTCACCTCCCATGAGGCTGCTTCTTTCTTGTACTGGACCTGGAAGATGCAAGCTATGTGTTCATAGTTCATTTTTCCTTCTTTCCAGTGCAGGATGTAGCCGTCTCTGCCCTTGGTCAAGTTGAGGGTTGGAGAAGCCATCTGGACTGGAGGGAGGGAAACTTTTAGAGAACATCATTTCTAACATTCCTCCAGTGGAATATCCCTTGTGTTCCATGCTGGTCACAGGTGCTCTCTCCACTGACCCAGGACCCCAGGTTTCACCATCTCAGGGTCTTTGCAGCCCCACTTCACCATCTCATCTATTTTGACCTGAGCCACCCTTCACTTGGGAGATGCTGAGATACACTTGTTTTGTAATGAAGTGACCAACAGTATGGGTTACCCCTAGTATTTAAGTAGAAATAAAGTTACTATGAATTTTTTCTAATCTACAGTATTGACAGTGTCCTAAGCATTATTATGAATGCTCAATCTACATGAATTATTTCTCTCAATTCTCACAGCAGCCCTATGTAGTAAATACACAATTTGTCCACTTCTCGGGCAGAGAACTGAGCCCCAGAATGATCAGGTAACTTGCTAAGGACAAGCAGCTAACAAGTGTTAGAGACAAAGACTGCAACCTGGAGGATCCCAAAGAGGAAGTAGTGGGTTCAAACCCAGGTGACTAGGACAAACTGGCTGCTTGTCTCCGACACACACTAAAGACTGGGCAGAAGAACTTGATCATCGTGAAGCAATGCAGGAGATTCCTTTGCATGAGGTCCTTGCTATGTACCAGGAATCAGGAAAATTAACCTGTAAGGAATTACAGTCCATTTGCATACGCGCTATGAAGAAGTAAATCATAGATCAATTATCTTGAAGACTGAAAATATCCATCAGGGGAGGACTTTGGAAACCTGAAAGAGAAAAATCAAACAGGGAAAGAAAGGGAAAATTTGGTGGGACGACCAAGAGGCCACGGGCAACAGTAGGAACTTCAGAGCAGCTGCAAAGCTGGAAGGGAAAATAGAGTTAAAAGAATGAGGTCAAGGTTTTAATATTGATATTCTTGAGAAGATCAATTGCATCTTCCTTCATGTTATTGACCATCGTCACTGTTGCATTATTGCCACTTGAGAACTTCCAGGACCCATGGGAATCATGTTTGTTCAATTTGCTCCCTGGACTTTTCACTGAAAGTGACAAACATGAAGACTGGGCCCTGGGGAACCCTGAGTTTATACGGGTTACAAAGGAAACAGTGCTGTCACAAGACTCTCTGTGCAGAAGGCTGGGGGCAAACTCACTGTTATCTGAGCTCTTTATAAGTTTCTCTTCCGCTTTCGGTCGAACAGAGACAATGTACTGGCTGTGGTTCCTGGGGTCAGGCACGGGAATCTGGCAGCAGTGCCGGATGTAAGGGCTGCTGGTTTCCTCCGTCTGCACTGGGGAACATTCTTCCTCCCTGAGGATCACGGCAAAGGGGAGGTAGGGGGAGGCAGGGCCACATGAGGAATGAGACCTCCGGATGAACTGTGGCTTCTGCTGGGCCTCCAGGGGCAGGAGGAGGCCAGGAGATGGTTAGGCCTAGAGGAGCAGAGGGGACAGAGGCAGGGGACACTCACCTTGCACTGGGGCCGGACTTGTAGAAGAGGGTGAAGAAGACCGAGCTGGTCACCTCGGACCTCACTTCCCAGGAGCAGCGGAGCAGGGCAGCCCCGTCGAAGAAGCACTGGAGGTTCTGGGGCTGGGACTCATTCCCTGGGAGGGAGACAGTCCCTCATTCAGTCCTCATTCATTCATTCCCTAGCCCTCAGTGGGCCCACCATGAGGCTCATCACAGAGAGATTATGGGCATTGGGGCCAAAAAGACCAGGGGGTTGAACTCAGCCCAAAGGGCCAGCTGTGTAAACACAGGTCAGAGAGTGAATTCTGTGAGCCTTCACACCCCCCTGTGCAAAGCTGGGAGGGCGTGTCAGCCTCAGGGTTTGGGAATTTAACGCAATCACGTTGGTATGTCTGTGTAAGGTGCAGCTCTCACGAAAACACAGATGCTCATATGCCTTTGTGATTAAATTGTAATTGTTCCTCCACGGAAAGTGGGCAACAAACTGGGGCCCAGAAGTGAGTAAGATGCAGCCACTGCCTCTGCAGAGTCACAGTAGGGACGGGGTGGGCCAGGGAAGTCACTGTGAACACATGGCTCAGAGCCTCTGTGGTTCCCATGGGGCGGACCCCTGGACGCCTTCTGTCCAGGAGCTGTAATGAGCTGCCCTCCCCATAGGGGGGCAGTGTCCCATTCCGACTCTGTTACCTGGCGGGGAGGCCCAGCGAACCTCTGTGCTCCACTGGCTGGGCCGTCCCGAGAGCCCCGAGCCCGGGGCCAGCCTGGTGCGCACTCGGGCCACATAGGTGCTGCTGGGCATGAGGTGCTCTGGCCCCAGGATGGCCCGGGAGGCGCTGGAGTAGATGGTGGAGGCGTCCTGGGGGAGAGAGGGGTTGCTGGAGCAGGAACGGCTGGGCCAGGTCCCCGTGGGCGCAGGGCACAGCTGGTGGGGTCCCTACCTCCCAGGAGTCCTGAAGCCGCCTGTAGACCACCTCAAACTCCAGGCTGGACAGCCAGTGGCTCTGGGAACCCCCACGGGCCACACTCCAGGACAGCAGGACACTGTCCCCGGCAACACTGACGTTGAGGTCCCTGGGTGCGGGGGGCTGCACTGGAGAGAGAGGAAGGAAAGCGTCCCTAAGGGGCTGGACGACTGTGTGGGAGGTTCAGGGCCTGCATGGCCCATGTGTGGACAGACCTGGGTTCCAGGCCAAGCACTGCCGCCACGGACTGAGCGACCTTGGAGAGACCCCTCACCTCTGTGGGCCTCAGACCTTCATCTGCTGAACTGTGAGGATCCAATGTGCATGTGAATGAAGATGTGCAGATTGCTGGGCGCCCAGAACATAAGCTCCATGCAAAGGGCTGCCAGTCACTCCAAGTGGACCTTCCTCCTGCCCCCACTGCCCATGAGGAGGTGTGTGTGGCCTCCCTCCCAGCAGAGGACGCTGTGGCTCATGTTACTCCCTCTCCTGTCCACACTTTCTTATTTCAGTGTCCAGTGTCATCCTGCACTTCTCAGTGCCCAACAGACATGTCTCCTCCTCTAGAACATTCTTGGACCCCTCCCCCAGCAGAATCCCTTGCTCCTTTTCCTGCCCCACCATAGCCCTTTGTATGATCCTTATAGCCCTGGAGGATATAGATGCTTCCACATCTGCCCCCTCAAGTAGTCCAGGAGCTTGTGGATGTCAGGGGTGGGGTCCTTACCCCCTTGCCTCTCCCCAGGGCCTGAGATGAGTGGTTCATTGCATATGGGGACAAAGTGAATGAATTAACGAAGGAATAAATGAATGAGTACATGTAGGTCCACCTTCAGAGACTTTTCACGAAATCATTCCATCACCAACAGCAGGCAGACACCTGCTGGGACCTACAGGGTTGGGTGAGCAGAGTCATCCATGAATGGCATGGCTGCAGACTTCCTGAAGCTTCTATATCTGAATGCTGAGAGATGACTTTCCAACACAAAAAATTCCGTAAGGGACAAACGAGATGTCAATATTCTATGCCGGACAGGGGACAGGGCATGAAAGAGCGTGTCAGAGCTGGAGCCTCAGAAAATTTTCAGCCCAGAATGGCAGATCCAGAGCACCGCTGCCCCAGCCCCAGCCCCAGAAGGCATCACTAATCAATCATGTACTCCTAGCCTCTGAGCCTGTCATGCAGTGGGACTCCTTGTCAGCCTGGAGCCGTAGGAAGCTGCTCCCAACTGAACAGACTGGGAAACCAATGGAAAACCTATTCATCCAACCTGAGGGATGTAGTCCATGAGCTCATTTCACAGGTGGAGGTGACAGAGGAAGTGAAATATTCCGATCCCTACATGTGTAACCTCAGAGCAGATCAGATGCACATCTCTCTGTTCCCCAGCACCTCAAGGCCTCCCTGATTCATTGCCTAAATGGTTTGGGCTAAAACTGAACTTCCCACTCAACATATGCTCCGGCAGGCAAATGCCACACTGCCCTCGCCATTTCTAAGTGGTCCCCATCTCAACCATGACACCTGTCATCACTCCTAAGCTTCACAGGGCCAGGGACACTGATGGCTTGTTCACTGCTTTCCTGTATGTGCAAGTGTTCTATTGAAGAGCAGATTAATGAATGAATTGCTTGTATAGCCTAACTTTGATTTGTATCCCTCCAATTTCCCATCCCTTGGCCGTACGGCAGTTGAATCCCTATCATTTCTCTCTGGGATGAGTACCTTAGGTCACATTCTGTTCTCCGTCCTCCCACCACCTCCTGTCGCCTGCCATCTACACTGTACATCACCCACCTCTGACATCATCACACCCACATCTGATCATGACATGCCCTTTCAGTGGCTCTCCATCGTCTAGATGTTGACCCCTAAACAACTCCTTTGCAGAGCACAGAAGCCTGTCCAGGTCAGGCCCCTGCCTTCCCTGCCCCCCTCCTTACCACTGCCCAGTCCTCTCGAAGTTGATGCTTCTGAGACACAATTACTTGCGGTTTTCCTAACCTGCCTCATCCTCCCGAGTCGCCCAGCCTTTGCACACACTCCTTGCTCTGCCAAGGATGCTCTTCCCACTCTCCTCCCTCCCACCCTTCAGATCTCCCTGCAAAGCTCCCTCCTTGGGGAAGCCTGTCCTGACCTCCCAGGGGCCCCTTGTCCACTGCCCCTCGGCACGTGGCACGCACCCGCCTTCAGTAAGTGATCACACCCGACAACATCTGGTGTGTCCCGCCCTGTACGCTCTGAGCTCCACCGGGACGGGACTCCTTCTCATCCATCAGACACATGTTTTGAGACATTGTTTGGAGTGAATTCATCACAGCCTAACTCATCCCCTCCTCCAGGCAACAGCTCTGTGCTGCTGTGATGAACAGAGGCGGGAAGCAAAGCCTGGAGCCCCTTCCCCATCCGACACTTGCAAGGAGCAGCAGGTGGCCCAGGGTTTGGGATCCAGGACAATAAATTCAGACACTAGCATCTGAGTACCTAACCTTGGGCAAATTCCTGCTCTCTCAGCCTGTTTCATCACGGCGGCCATGGCTCACGGGCCCAGCCGCTCCGCGGCATGTGGGATCTTCCCGGACCGGGGCACGAACCCGTGTCCCCTGCATCGGCAGGCGGACTCTCAACCACTGCGCCACCAGGGAAGCCCAATACTAACTTTTAAAAATGACCCCATGTTTATTTCAGAATCATTCTAAGCACAAATATAATTGAATTAATGTAATGAAAGTGCTGGTTGTATTTCTGTCTGAGGTACAGTTAAATGAAGCCCGACTATTCATATAAAATGGTCATCGACTCCCACCCAAGACCATTGACTTTCTTAGGCTCTGTGGACACGCAGCGCACACACCGGGGGCCGCGCGGCGAGGGCAGTAAGGGGATGACCTTCATCTCCAACATGCAGAGAGCACCCGGCAAGTCCGGCCCATCACTATCGTCATGGTTCATTGTGGCACTTTGGAAAAGTTACGTAGTTGCTCTGGGTCTCAAATGCCTCATCTATTAAATGGGCTGTCACAGACGTTCCATGAGACCAAATCGGTGAAAGAATAAAGTTTGTATCTGACTAGGAAGGACTGTTCTTCTAGACGGGAAGCCTCAGGTCTGGAAGGCAATAACGTGGCAGGTGCTGGAGCATCTGGGAGGGGTGGGTACCTTAGGCTGGGGCTCCTCACCTTGAACCTGACCCAATGCCTCCATCTAAGGAGACTGTATCCTCTTCCCCCAAGAACCAAACCCAACTCAAGCCGCTGTCTACACCCCTTGAAGGATCTCCCTCCCTGGCCCATCTCTTGCAGCCTGGACACCCCTGTCCACACAGGGGACCACCCTTGGCCAGGGCCCCCAGGCCTCACCATGC
Organism: Grampus griseus; assembly: GCF_964374135.1. Taxonomy (NCBI): domain Eukaryota; kingdom Metazoa; phylum Chordata; class Mammalia; order Artiodactyla; family Delphinidae; genus Grampus; species Grampus griseus. Next base: position 91,868,863 of record NC_139005.1, on the reverse strand, counting down.
TGACTCAGAGTAACGGTGAGCTGGGCACCCAGAGGCTGGTCTGGTCGGAATGAGAAGTAGTCATGGTCAGCAATGACAAAAACTTCGTAGGGAATGACACACATTCTGGGCACACAGCCGGGACAATGGCCATTGAACCAGGGCATGCCATCACTGAGATCGCAGGACACTGGCTGCGGAAGGCCCCTGTCAGGAGAGGATGCAGGTTAGCCCAGAGAGAAGAAGAATCACTCCTTCACAAACATTATTGAGTGGTTCCCATGTGTAAGGCTTTGTTTAGGATCAGGGGGCCTGGCGGGGAACAAAACACACACAAATTCCTGTCAACAGAGCTGACATCCTAATAGAGGAAGACACACACGAAACAACTGAAGGAACTAGGTCGTGTGTCAAATGGAGAACACTGTGCATAGACAAGTCAAGAAGGAAAGAGGTATGAAGAGGCCAGAAGGGCTGGGTTGGGGATACAATTTGAAATAAGGGAGGCAGGAAAGGTCTCTTAGAAAAGGTGACATCTGAGCAGAAACTTGAAGGAGATGAGAGAGGACTCCATGCGGATTCTGAAAGGGGATTTCGGGGAAAGGGGATTTCAGTGAAAGGGAACAGCAAGTGCAAAGGCCCTGGGGTAGGCACAGGTTTGGAGCGCTGTATAACTAGGCAGTTAACCAGTGTGCACAGAGTAGAGATGTAAGTGTGGGAGGTCTAGAAGCCTAGTTGTGGGAGGTGATGGGAGGCCAGTGCTCAAAAGGAATTTAAGGAAATATGATTATTTTGATTTCACTGGAACTGGGGAAAATTCAGAGTTATGAGCAAAGGAGTGACATTTTGGCATGCTTTGAAAGGATTCCTCTGGCTCCTGGGCTGGGGATACACTGGGTCGCAGGGGGTGGCAATATTGGAAGGGGAGGGACCAGTTAGGAGGCTTTTGGACTATCTCAGTGATAGGAGGTGTTTGGAACCATGGCGTTAGCCAGATTCACATTCTATTTGCAGATAAAGTTGGCAGCATTTGCTGATGGATTGAATGCTGTGGTGGAGAAGGAAAGGAGGGAAAGGCGACTGAAAAACAAAACAGTCGGGACTGTGGTGGCAGTGATGTCCTTGAGCAGCAAGACCAGGTGGGACCCCGGCTGTAGCCTCAGGCAGCCCTGGGACAGGGCAGATCCTGCAGGGTGGGGCCAGGAAGGCGGCAGATGTGTGAGGTGGGGGGCTAGGGGTCGGGGTGGGAGGAGCAGAAGGAAGTGGGTCACAGCTAAGGGTGGGAGGTGGGGTGGGGGCTGAGGACAGCGGACAAGGAAGACTGAGGCTCCTGGGAGGGCAGGAGAGAGAACGGACGGGCAGTGACGCTGTGGGGTGGGAGCGGCTCCTTCCCAGGGGCGGCCTCCAGGGCACACCCCAGACCCTGTGATGCCAGCTCTTTCATTTCTATTATGGTGAGTCAGACTCTCACCAAATCCCAGAATGGTGGGAGCACCTTCCCAAATGGGGTAGGCCCGGGAGATGCTGTGAGGAGAGAGGAGAAACCGCCACTCTGGAGGTGGCAGGGCCCGGGGGGCACGTGGAGCCCAGCCGTGCAGGCTGGATGCAGGACACTGGTCCCACTCAGGCCACTTCCCCACCGTGTGGCCTGGGGGAGGGACCTCACCTCCACGGCCTCGGTTTCCTCATCTGTGAATTGGGCATCATATCCCTGCCCGCCTCACAGGGAGGATGAACCGAGATCAATTTCTGCCTGGTGATCTTGTCCAATTGTGACAAAACAAGAGAAGATTATCATCACCATCATAACAACGATATTAACACAGGAGGCTCTTCCCCCAAACCTGATGTCAGACACCAGCCCACGGGCGTGGCAGGCCGCCTGATGGGGCAGCAGCTCCTGGGCAGGGGCCTCCCCGCCCCGACCCCCGTCCAGCCCCGACCCCGGCACAGTCCCCACAGCAGAGGCCCTTCCTGCCCTCCGGCCCCAGGCCCGGCCTCACTCGCCTGTTCAGCCTGCGGTGGAGGGTCACGTTGACCAGCCGCTGGGCGTCCTGGGTGTCCGCCCACCTGCAGACGATGCGGCTGGTGTAGTCGTTATGGCAGCGCAGGGTCTGCAGGGGGAAGGTCCCTGACAGGGGGAGGCAGAAAGGGGGTCACACCTCTCCCCTCCAGATGTCCCTTGTCACCGCCCCTCCCAGCCCCTCCTGGTGTGTGGCACTGGGGAGGAGTCTCCCAGAGTCTCGTAGAGGCTCCTGGAGGCCAGACAGAGGTCCCCAGGAGCCCTGGGCGGGGCTGGGGGCTCTGCAGCTGTGAGGGTGCCAGCCGCGGACCCTCCTGTCTGCACAGAAACACATAGTCCAGTTGATTCACAGTATATGTCCTGAGCCCCCACCTTGCCCTGCTCCTGGAACAGGGTCCCTCCCACCCCAGGGTGGGGACAGGCATCAGGCACATGCCCTGCCCCTGGGCCCCTGGGTGCTGCGGCCTGGGAGCAGAGGCGCAAACCCACCCCTAAGGGGCAGTGTGGCAGGGCCTTACTCTGGGATGTCCCCACCCTGCTCTCGTGGTCAGCTGCTGGGAAAGGGAGCGTGGTCTCCGGGGTTATCAGGGGAGCCAAGCTCTCAGTGAATCCTTGGGGAGGGGGGTTCATGGGCCTGAAGAGCCCGGGGAGCATCTCAGCAGGGCCTCCAGGCAGGAGGAGAGACCCCCAGGCTGAGAGTCCCCGGGAGCAAAGGTGCCGTGGTGGGAACTGGTTGAGGCCGTCTAGGTGCCGATGTCTGGGGGCGAGGGAGGGTCAGAGAAAGGACTGGAATGGCCAGCCAGGAGGTCAGAGGCCTCAGATGCCGCAGTGACAAATGTGGGCAGAGAAGCCACACAACCAGAGAGGCCTTCACAGGAGGCCAGAGAAGAATGAGCGGGAACGTGGGAGGAGGGAAGAGGGGACTCCAGGGATGACCGGGAGAGAAAAGAAATAGCAGGGGTCGCGGGGGGCAAGGAAGGAAGGGAGGGAAGGCTGGGGCGTAGGGTCTGGAGCTTCCTCAGGGATGGGGCGCAGCAGTGAGAAGGCGGAGGGAGAGGGGGAGGGAGCGATCGGGCTCACCTTGGGCCCCTGCCATGCAGGGCCCCCAGCAGAGCAGCAGCAGGGCCAGGGGGACCAGCCCCCGGGGCAGCGCCATCTCTGGAGTCAGCTCTGGAAGAGCAGGTGGCTGGCTCAGGTGGGTCCAGGTCTGGGTAGGGTCTGGACTCCTCATTGTTCTAGAATCTTGTGTTGCTGCCCAGCTGGGGGCCAGGCCAGACCCATGTCCTCGCCTCTTGGAGATCCTCTCTCCAGGACCCTGCCTCTTCTAGGCCTGCGGAAGGAAGCGTCAGCCCTTGGGACTCGGCCCACGTGGTGGGGCGGACCCAGGAGTGGCTCTGATGCCTGGGCTCCAGCTCCCACCGCTGCCTCAGCCTGGCACCTGGGACAGTCCCTTCTCCTCAGCCTCAGTGCCTGGGACACGACCGTGAGGGAGATGCACTTAACGGCCTCTGAAGATGTGGGTTCCCACTGGATCGCACATTGGGTACCCAGTGCACCGGTGTTGAGAAAAATCTAAGAGGGAGGCCTGGTGTTTGATTTGTCCCCAGGTCCGCCTGGTACTGACCCACATCTGCCTGGGGGAGTCGCTGGGTGTTGGGAGTGTGGTCCTCTGGATGTGAGCACATGCACGCTCACACACACACGCAGGGGCCTGGGACTCTCCCTGCCCTTTTCCATTTACCTCATTCCTCCCACACCACCCCCTGAAACGCCAGTTCCCTTTTCTCTGCAGAAGCCTGGGGATCTCCTTTTTTCATTTCATCCAGCCCTGGGAAGTACCAGGAGAGTAGAACAGAGAGGACTGTGACTCCTTTTCTGCCCCTAAGATTGTCTAAAACTTCACTCAAGCTGTACACATGGACCCCAGAAGCTGCCTTGCTGGGAAAAGCATGGCCCTGGGCTCAGTCAAACTGACTTTCAACACAGGCTGTGCCCCTCCTGTGCACTGGCTGACTCACCAGTGCTCCCTGAACCTTGCTCTCTGCATCTGTAACATCAGCACAACCCAACGTATCTCACATGGTGGTCATGAGGAGAACCAAACTCAATGATGTTTACAGGGTGGTTAGTCCAGGAAATGCTCAGGAAGGAAGCGTGGGTTTGTCTGTAGCTGAGGGACGGTATTGTCCACTTCAGGTCCTGCAGGGGGCAATGCCATGGCAGGCTTGGGAGAGTCTGCGTGAGCTGGGGCAGCTTCCTCTGCCTATCTGTAACTTGCCTAAAAACTCAGAGCTTCTCTTTGGGTCTTAGCACAAATGTAAATACTGCACGTGTAAAGAGGTCAATTCATCTGAAAGTCAGTTATAGGTTTAACATAATTCTAATCAAAAATTAACAAGATTTTTTTTTTTTGCGGGAACTCAGAAGAAAAAAAATATATATGTGAGGACAGTTAATGAGACTTTTTTTAAATAAGGAGTCTCATAGAAAACAAACTTATGGTTACCAAAGGGCAAGTGGGGGAGGGATAAACTGGGAGTATGGGATTAACAGATATACACTACCATATATAAAATAGATAAACAACAAGGGTTTACTGTAGAGCACAGGGAACTATATTCAATATCTTGTAATAAACTATAATGGAAAAGAATCAAAAGTAAAAAAAAAATAGATATATATATATACATGTGCCCCAAATCACTTTGCTCTATACCTGAAGCCTACAAAATATTATAAATCAACTGTACTTCAATAAAAATAAGGAGTCTCTACCTAATGGCAAAATCTACTGCAAAGGTCTAAGTAAAGAAATGTGTTTTCACACACACACACACACACACACACACACACACACACATGATAAATCAATGGATGCACTGACCAGACAAACTCTATTTCACCAGAGAATGTACTCTGTGATGAAGAAGCAACCACAAATCAGTGTGAAGTGATGGAATAATAAAAAGTGTTTAGACAATTGAATAACAACATAAAACATATCAACCTAAATCCCTACCTCACACCATTCTCCACATATCAGGTCAATGAAATGTATGTAGTTACATCGTATGAAACTTGCAAACCATAGAAGTGAATCTTCAAAGTGCTAGAAGAAATCAGAGAGACAAAGGCTGACAGAAGTGCATAAAAGTGAACGCTTCTGTATTTTATACAAATAACTGAACCATAAAGCAGAGGACAAATTGCAAAATAAATGTGTTAGAAGTATGGAGAACAGGTGACTACCCTTACACTGTAACTAGTTCAAGCAAATTAATGACATCAAAGGACACAAGTCTAAAAGACACATACATGCAGCGAATACATATTAGTGGCTAACAATTATAAAGTGCTTACCATTAGCCAGGCACTGTACTAAGGGCTTTACAGATGTTAATACATCAACGTGTAGGTTAAAATCTCCACTTTGTAGTTGAGGAAATCGGTATAGGGTCCATGATCATACAGCTAGTAAGGAACAGGCTGACATTGAAATCCACAGCAGGTTGGCTTTAAAGTTTATGTTCTTAACCACTATGCCAATAGTGGTTGTATTTCCCAATTATTGGTATCATATGTGTCTATTCTGACATACACTGACCCAGTAGACATTCTACAGACATGCACAGATACAGCAAAGACAACACAAAACTTTAAAACATCTTAATTAACATCCTCAGGGAAATTTGAGAAATCATAGGCATTTAAGAACAGACTGCTCTGCAAAGAACAAACAGAGTTCTTGGAATCTGAAGGTATGAGATCATAAAAAACAAATGAACAAACAAGGAAACAAGCACCACAACTCAACAATGGGCTAAATCACAGAATTAACACTATAAACCGTCATGTTACAAAAGTAGTTATTGAAGACAGCAAATAAGCAAGGAGATGGAAAGTCTTAGAGAAAAGTTGAGACCTAGAAAAGAAATCCAGGAGTTCCAACATCTAGAAGCAGAAGACAGAGAGAATTGAGGGCAGGTATGGCAGACAGTGGCAGCTACCTAGCTGTCCCTTTCCTCCTTGGTAACAGAAGCTCAGATTTTAGCTAGGTTTATTGCTGCACAGAATAAAAGATTATATTTCCTACACTCTTCTATTGCTAAGTGTGGTCATGTGACAAAATGTTGTCCAAGAAGATGTGAGTGGAATCATTGGGTGTGCCTTCTGAGAAAGGCTGCTTAAAGGAACTTGGCTCAGGTAAGAGGAATCCATTTTTGTCCTCCTGCTTTTTTCCTTTCCTCCAGTCTGCAATTTGGAAGTGATGACTGGAGCTCCAGCAGCCATTTTGGATTATAAGGTTATCTTGAGAGTGGAGGTCATATGCAACAGAAAAAGAGGAACCTCAATCCCTCTGCTCACTGTGAAACAACCATACCAGTCTGAGACTGCCTACTTCTGAACATCTTCTATGTGAGGGAAAAAATAAACTTCTATATTATTATGCCACTGTTATTTGGGGATTTCCACGTGCAACCAAAGAGATACACTTGGAAACAGAAGAAAAATTCACAGGGCTTTAAAGGAGATGATAATCTACTAAGTGAAAAGCAAGATTCATTTTTTTTTAATAGCACCAAACTGAGTCACATGCTAATGAGCTTTCTGTCATCAAAGAGTAAAAGGGTAATCCTAGAAGCTTCCAGAAGGAAAAAGACGAGCAAACGAGTTATTTTCAATGAAAAAAGATCAGGTTGGCAAGATTCTGTCACAGGTGACCTGGAACTCTAAATAGATAGTAATGTCTTGAAAATACTGAGAGGAAAATATGTTTGAACCTAGAATCTTAAAAAGTCAAGCTTATTTTGAAGTTCAAGGGCAAAAACCCACAACATTTTGGAAATGTAAGGACAATGAAAGCTTTTCAGATGTTTTCTAAGAAAATGAGTCCAGTGTGGATTTCAGAAAATATAAAAGGTCCAGGAAAGAAAGAGAGCATGTGATACTGGAACCAGTGTTGAGAGAAGAAACCAATAAGACTTATAGTTAAGTAAATAAGAATAGTTACTGTATAAAGTGAAAAGAAATAAACATGGAAACAATATTGAAGTAAAACTAAGATGATTTTAACATGGCAGCTGGCTGTGAGGTTAGGGGTGAAAAGAAGAGGAGAACTGAAAACTTGTTAAGGATCTTGTCTGGTTCTGGAGGAGCGTATATATTCTAAGTAAGCCCAAATGCTGACGGAAAATATAAGTTAAATATGTGTGTTTAAAATGTAAGGGTTAAAAATCACTAAGAGTGAGGGGTAAACATGGGAGCAAGAGGATGACAGGGAGGGGCAAAGGAGGAGGAGGGAGAGGGAGAAAGAGGTGAGAAAAGCCAAAAGCTTTCTCACTCCAAATAAAATAAACATGTACACAAAAATTCCCAAACTCATGAAGAAATTTAATGATAAAAGTAAAAACTGGAAAAGGAAAATAAAAATCAAAGCACAAATTCACTCCAGACAAAAACAATTTCATAGTACAATCTGACAAAGACTTTAAGAATGCATCAACTCTATACATGATTAAAAGAAATAGATCAGGGCTTCCCTGGTGGCGCAGTGGTTGGAAGTCCGCCTGCCGATGCAGGGGACACGGGTTCGTGCCCCGGTCCGGGAAGATCCCACATGCCGCGGAGCGGCTGGGCCCGTGAGCCATGGCCACTGAGCCTGCGCGTCCGGAGCCTGTGCTCCGCAACGGCAGAGGCCACAACAGTGAGAGGCCCGCGTACCGCAAAAAAAAAAAAAAAAAAAAAAAAAAAGAAATAGATCAGCCGATTAAAAAGAAAAAAAGGATAAGTTTATCTTGACAGTTGCTCCTAAATTTTTGGTAATACAAAAGCCATTCCTGATTAAACAAAGAAATAAACCTTGGCAAATGAGGAATTGAAGGGAACATTGGCATTTCTGGGTATGTACTAGAAACCTGGGGCAATATCAGAGTCAAAGGGAAATGTTAGTGCCCTCCCAGTTACAGGGACGAAAAGGAGAAGGCTGCCTGCTGTTGTCATGACCACTATTTTGGGGTCAAGGGGTCAATCCTTCCCAAAATAATCCTTCCCTTAGTTTAGATTAAGACTAAATTAAGAGTAAATTAAGACTCCAAAAGGATTTTCGATTGGCTTAACAAACTGATTCTAGATTACAACAAATCAAACATGAGGGACTTGCTCTATTAGCTAGAAAAATAATGAGTGTAATAGTAGACAGATGGTTATTTAAGGAAAATAACCAAGTAGGAAGTTGGGAAGGAATAATGGAATTTCAAATCACAGAGCAAAGCACGGGTTGCATACTCATATTTCATGATATTGAGACAATCAGCTGATCTTTTTTTAAAAGTTAGATTACTACTTTACATATTACTCACCTCTCCAAATTCTAGATGGATTAAAGATTTAAAAGTCAAAACTAAAATGATAAAAGCATTAAAAATATTTCTTTAATCTTAGCGGTTGAATAAGACGCCGAATCCAGAAAGCATGAAATAAAAAATAATGACAGATTTGACTTAAGAGCAATGACCACGTTTGCATACAATGCAAGACATCTTCAACATGTCAGATAAAAAAGACAAATGATAATATGGAAGAATATATTTTCAACGTATATAAATAAATGGTTGCTATACATAATAAATGAAGCACTCCTAAAATTAATACATAAATACAATGAACCCATCAAGAAATGGAAAAAGGACATTTCCATGCACGTCATACATGGAATCCAAATGGCCATTAAACACATGGAAGACACACAGCTTCACCCACCACCAGGGAAAGGATGTATCCAAGCAAGAACCAGATACTTTTCATCCATTACATTGGACACAATTAAAAGATTGTTTCCTGGGCTTCCCTGGTGGCGCAGTGGTTGAGAGTCCGCCTGCCGATGCAGGGGACGTGGGTTCGTGCCCCGGTCCGGGAAGATCCCACATGCTGCGGAGCGGCTGGGCCCGTGAGCCATGGCCGCTGAGCCTGCGCGTCCGGAGCCTGTGCTCCGCAACGGGAGAGGCCACAGCAGTGAGTAGGCCCGCGTATCGCAAAAAAAAAAAAAAAAAAAAAGATTGTTTCCCTAAAGAGAAATCAGCTTTTTTATGCACGACTGTGAGGTGTATGTTAGTTCAGCTACTTTGAGGATGGTTTGACAATACCTATTACTAGTTTGAACGTGCAATCACTTGCCCTGCAATTCTGCTTCTAGGAATCTGAGCTGCAGAAATAGTTTCACAGGTGTGGAAAAATTGGAAATCACGTAAGGGTCTAGCAACACGGGATTGGGTAAATTGTGGGGTGTCTATACTAATAAATGCTATGTACCCCTTGGGGCTAATTTATGAGTTAAATCTCCATGTATTATTCTGGAACGTTGTCCAAAATGTAATATTAAGTGGAAAACTAAGTCATAGGACAATATGTATGTTATTATCTCATTTATGTACCCCCAATTTTTAACAAAGAAGGTATCCATATATTTACTTGGTTAGTGTTAAACACGTTCATTAAAGAACTCGTGAAGTATCCTGTAGTATTAGTGGATATAGGACAACATAAGTAAAACTAATGAATGAAAAAAAGGGTGACCAAAAATTAATAGGAAAGGTTTTACTCATTATAAAACCATTAGAAAACAGGGAAGATGATAAGTAGAGAAAATTAGAATCTGTTTATACAAAAGTGTAACAGTGGGGCCTTTGAAGACTTAACATCACACATTTGCAACTTGTCACTGGAGCCTGTCTGGCAAGTGTCCACAGGCTTGTACCCCCCTGGGGACCCACAGAAACACCTGCCCTCCCGTCCACAGGGCAAGTGCACACACCTGCACACATCCGGATGCAGACACCCCCAGACGCTCCCCACTCAGCCGGCACACGTCAGTACAGGGCATCCACATCTGGGCCCAAACCCAATTAAGCAACAGTGTGTCAGGGAGGAGTGCGACCGTAAAGAAAACATTCTTGGACGGGGGAAGACAAGTCTCTAAGTAAGTAAGGGACTGGGCGTCTTATCTTCCAAAGTGAGTTTCTCAACCCGCACCAAGCTCTGGGCCTGGCCACAGCAAGGCTCCCGGCTTCATCCTCTGTCTCCCAGTATCTCTCCATCTTTGTGGACATCCACATATGTATATGCGTATGCTCGCACACACACACACACACACACACACTCCCTCTCTCTCTCTCTCTCTCTCTTTCTCTCTCCCTCTCTCTCTTTGAACCAGGATGTCAGGAACTATCAGTGCTCTCCCCTTTCCAGACATGAGACACAAGCCCAGGGCAGGATATTCTCACTGCCACCAACACCTTTGTGACAACTTAGTGACAAAGCAAAGACAACGGTACACAGGGGTCTGACTCCCAGGCCTGAGCTCTCCACCGCCCCAGGTATCTTCTCTGCTGCCAGGACAGCAGGATCCTCCAGGGAGGCCTGGGCCCCCCAAAGCCCTTCATACAACACCCAGGCAGGTCGGCCCTCACTGTCTCCTCGTCCACTGGCTGCCTAGGAGTCTGGGTTCAGGACTTCCCAAGAGACCAAGCCCTGACCTCCCAAGTCCTCAGAGCACACCTGTACACTCAGCACCCCCGGGTTCTCCCTGTCCTTTCCATCCCAGGCTCCTACACTCCCCCTGCTCCCCACCCTGCCCTTTAGCCTACCCTCAAAGCCGGGCTGTACCTCTTTGTGCTGGGACAGACGGACCTTCTGCTGGAGTCTCCAGCCGGCAGCCAGCCAGCTTCTCAGTCTTCCTACTTATGCTGACGTCATTAGGAAACAGAGAAGCTGAAAGAGGAAGCGGTGCTGGCCTGGCCTCTTTCCGTACAAGTGACTCTTCAGGAGACTGCCCAGCTTCTCAGAATTGTGGACACCAAGATATCAATTTTTTTTTCTGAGCTTTACTGACTTTGCAAACGTTGTTCCTTCGGCCAGAAGTACTTCTACCTTCTATCCTTGGTCTTCCTGTAAACCTCCACGCATCCTCTCTCAGCTCAATGCAAAGTTCCTCCACGCCGCCTTCCTTGACACCCCCAGGGGGACACAGGGGGAAGTCGCTGCAATACCCAGAGCAGGCGAGAGCCCAGAGCCACAGGGACCTGGACTCCCACCGCCACCTACTCAGAGTGTGACCTTTTGCAAATTACCTGCATGTAACTTCACCAGGGTCCCGGAACCACCTCTGTGACTTACAGGCATCTGCAAACATCGAAGGGCCATGGAAACGTCCCAGAGCAAGACTTTAGCTCAGAGCCTGGGGCACGATAACCCTAAGTGTTAGCTGCTATGATTTTGATTCCCCTGGGGTCCCTTTGCCTTGCACCTCCCTCCCCCACTGTCCCACAATCCTCGGGGCTCACAGCTGTCTTTCCCCAACACTGTCTTGTGGGGCTCCCTTTCTCTCCCCAGTACCCAGCTTGTGCCCTGGCACTATGGGGCCCTTAGCGACTGTGTGTGGAACGGATGAATGAATGAACGAATGACTCCCTGAGCACAGCAGGGCTGGGGTTAAGGCCAAGTGAGTGTGGCATCCCCGTGGGCGCAAAATTTCAGGAGACACCCAAATACTCAGTAATCAAGATAATATTTTAATACAATATTGTAAAACAATTTTTTAAATCCATGATGAACAAAATATAAAATTTTAAACGAAGACAGGCTTGGTGACAGTTCACGTTGAGCCATACTGGAGTCTGGCTGTAGGAGGAAGCAGTATCTTTTCTCCTGAGCAGAGACACAGTGACAGGAGAGAAGAGAAGCGAAGGAAGAGGGTACAGGGCAGGGGTGGGGACCAGGGGTGGGGAGTGCCCAGAACCTGTGGCCACTGGATTTCTGGCCTGATTGTTCTTTGCTTTTCTTCTTCCAGGAAAGGCCTGGCTGGGAAGCGCCTGGAATTCCCCACGGGGCAGAGGAAGCGTGGACTGTGCTCCTCCGTTGTGGTCTGGGGGGTGGGAACCCCACCCAGCAGGGGCCACCCCAGGCCTGGTCACTAGTGGGAGGAGCTAGGCCCTTCCAGAAATCGAAGTGGTGTGGGCTCACTGGACCGAGCTTTGTGACCTGGGATCAACGCGTGCTGGGCTCTCCAGGGAGCATGAGGGGCTCCATCGTGTCACCTCGGGGAGGGCCTAACACCTCCCCGCCCTGTTTCCCCCACCTAGAGAGGGCAACAGACCCACGCTGCTGAGAAGATTGGCTCCCGGTTAAAACGCTGTGCGCGCTTTGCAGTCCTGACCACACGCAAGCCCTCCACCTCAGACGGGGTCCACGCAGTGCAGGCCCGGCTCTGGGGGAGCTGAGGTCGAGGACTCAGGCGCCTGCCTCTTTTGCATCTTTGCATTCCTAGGCCTCTTAGGTGGAGGCCTTGGGTGGAGGCCTCCTTATGGGGGGAGGGGAGGACACTTCCCCCTTCTGACTCAGAATCCTGTGCTTTTCCACTCCAAGCCCTAGCCCTGGTCCTCCCCCAAACCCAAGGTCCATGAAAGGGCTGGAGCCTTGTGTTCTGGCTCCTTCAACAATGAGAGCATCTATCCGACCCTATGGGGGAAGGGGAGTCGGCTCTCTCACCAGTTTTACAATCTTGCTTATACCATCTTATAGCATCTTACACCATCGCAGTAAGTGATGAAGGGTAACTCTCTCAGTTGTTGGCTTGTTACTGTAATCAGCTCTCCGATACCTGGTAGCCCAGGTCCCTCTCCCCGCTCAGCTGAGCTCCCAACGAAGGTCACACTCCTTCCTCAGTGGGCAGAGGTACCCCTTAGCCTCGGGGCTCCCTGTGTGATGAGGACTCACTGATGGGAATGTGTGACCAGGACCCAGCAGGGAGGTGGCCTGAGCATGGAACATCAGAGGTTAACAATGGTCCACTTCTAAAAATAAAGTTGCCAATCATATAAAAACCAATAAGCAACAAAAAGAAGTTACGCAAAAATAAACCAACAGGAGCTCAATTAGGCTGCTGAAGCGTGGCTATGATGTGAGTGCGAGCTCCCAGAGGGCAGGATGGGGCGGGTGTTTGCTCAGCACTGTTCTGATGGGAGGGTGGAGGATGCCTGCATCCCACCCAGTTCAAGGCAGGCTGGCTTTTCTCAACTCTGTGATTCTTTTCTCAACTGCCACGAATGCCATGGAGCCCAGCTCCTCTCTGGCTGGGACTTAAGAAGTTTCGCTTGGAGAATTAAAAAAAAAAATTCTCTACCGTATTTGCATTTTTGTTTGTTTTCATTTTTTAATTTTATTTATTTATGGCTGCGTTGGGTCTTCGTTGCTGCACGTGGGCTTTCTCTAGTTGCGGCGAGCGAGGCTACTCTTCGTTGCAGTGCGCGGTCTTCTCGTTGCGGTGGCATCTCTTGTTGCGGAGCACGGACTCTAGGTGCCACGGCTTCAGTAGTTGTTGCACTTGGGCTCAGTAGTGGCTTGCGGGCTCTAGAGCGCAGGCTCAGTAGTTGTGGCGCACGGGCTTAGTTGCTCCACAACATGTGGGATCTTCCCGGACCAGGGCTCGAACCCGTGTCCCCTGCATTGGCAGGCGGATTCTTAACCACTGCACCACCAGGGAAGTCCCTGAATTTAAAATATTTTAAAGTTCCATACTCTAAAATGCAGAAATCCTGAACGTGCGGTTTAGGGATTATTAATACATCTATACACTCTTATAACCATCACTAGATCAAATACAGGACATTCCCAGACCCCAGAAGGCTCCTCTGTGCCTCCACCCTGTCACTCTCTCTCAAAGATAACCACGACTCTGATTTCTCTCACTGTAAATTAGTTGTCTTTTTTTTCTTAATTGGAGTGAAATATACATAGCATAAAATTTGCCATTTTGGGCTTCCCTTGTGGCGCACTGGTTGAGAGTCCGCCTGCCAATGCAGGGGACACGGGTTCGTGCCCCAGTCCGGGAAGATCCCACATGCCGCGGAGCGGCTGGGCCTGTGAGCCATGGCCGTTGAGCCTGCGCGTCCGGAGCCTGTGCTCCGCAATGGGAGAGGCCACAACAGTGAGAGGCCCGCGTACCGCAAAAAAAAAAAAAATTGCCATTTTTACCACTTTGCACAGTTCAGTGGTATTAAGTACATTCACATGGCTGGGCAACCATCACCACCATGCATCTCCAGAACTTTTTCATCATCCCGAATTGAAAGTCTGTCCCCATTAATCAATAACTCCCCATTCCCACCTCCCCCTAGTCCCTGGCAACCATCATTCTACTTTCTGTCTCTATGAAATTGACCATTCTTGGTACCTCATATAAGTGGAATCATAAAATATTTATCCTTTTGTGACAGGCTTATTTCACTTACCATAATGTCTTCATGGTTCATCTATGTTGTAGCATGTGTCAGAATTCCTTTTTTTTGTTTTGTTTCTAATCTTTTTTTTTTTAACATCTTTATTGGAGTATAATTGCTTTACAGTGGTGTGTTAGTTTCTGCTTTATAACAAAGTGAATCAGTTATACATATACATATGTCCCCAGATCTCTTCTCTCTTGCGTCTCCCTCCCTCTCATCCTCCCTATCCCACCCCTCCAGGCGGTCACAAAGCACCGAGCTGATCTCCCTGTGCTATGCGGTTGCTTCCCACTAGCTGTCTACCTTACGTTAGAATTCCTTTTTTTTTTTAAGGCTGAATAACTTTCCATAGTATGAATAGGCTATGTTTTGTTTATCTAATCATCTGTCAGTGGACATCTGGGTTGTTTCTACCTTTCAGATTATTGTGAATAATGTTGCTATGAACACTGATGCATGCATACCTGTTCAAGTCCCTGCTTTCACCTCTTTCGAGAATATTCCCAGAAGTGGAATTGATGAGCGTATAGTACTTTTGTTTAAATGACTGAGGAGCTACCATTCTGAATTGTGCCTGTTTTTGAACTTCACTTGTATGGGATCACTTTATACTTAGTTGCATCTTACTCGCTTCAATTAAACAAAGTGATAGGCAAAAGCTTTCTGACTCCAGACTCGTCCACAGCCTGCTCTGTTCTGTTATTCATTCTAACTCACTCATGCCATGGGTAACCCCTGACTCTCAAATTCTGGTCTAAAGACCACCTGCAACTTCTGAGGTGCTGTGAAAAATGTAGATATCAGACCTCCAGATGAAATGAGAGTGAAGCAAAATCACAGATTATATCTCCTAGATACTAATCAAAATGAACACGAAAATCAGACAGAAATGTACCAGTAGCAACCAGTCGAGGATGTGGAAGTGACCTTCTGCTCTCGATTTTGTGACGCAGAAGCAAGGAAATCTCGAAGAGGCCAGCAACCCAGCACAGGAAGCTCCTCTGGCCCTTC
The DNA here is from genome assembly GCF_964374135.1 of Grampus griseus. NCBI lineage: Eukaryota > Metazoa > Chordata > Mammalia > Artiodactyla > Delphinidae > Grampus > Grampus griseus. The sequence goes on along the minus strand of NC_139005.1, from coordinate 91,853,575 downwards.
AGTCAGAAACAATACTGAGAAAGAGGGTGAATCAGCAAATCTGAACAGAAAAGCCCTTCAAAGCGGAGAGGAGCTGGTCAAGGGACAAAGTAGACACCCTGCAAAAATCTGGGGAACGGCCCCCAAGGCTCCTGCATACCACCTGCACGGGATCAGAAACAGTCAGGCCAGCCTCTGCTGCTCCCCTGTGGCATTCCACAGTGAATCAAGCAGCAAAGACAGCACAAGATCTATGACTTCAGTGGTGTGATGCTCTAGATATGACGAGGGTCCCTTTCATGACGAAACCCCTAGATCCTGGGTCCACTTAGTCTTTAAGCGCACTGCTGGACTCCTGAGGGGAGAAGGAATTCTCTAAGGCACCCCTTCTTTTCAAACAAAAACCAAAACAGCAACAAAAATAGTGAGCTGAAACCCGAGTATTAAGCAAACTGGAAATGTGGTGTCGAATTTGCGATCAGTGCAAATGCTGATTAACTGCTCTGACCATTCGGAATGGATGCCTTGGGCTCCCAACAACAGGGGAGGCTGAACTCAAGATTCTCACCTTGAACTCAGAGCCCAGGAGGAGACCACAGTCGATTCTAGGGTAGGTTAGCCTCTGCCTCCTGGCGGGAACAAATGCAAATCTCTCTGGAGGAAAGCATTCTTGGTTTCCCATCTATAAGCTCGCAATCAACAATCACCAAACTCATCAAAAGAAGCTGCAGAAACAACAGCAGTAGATATAGACCCCGTGAGAAACAAAGGCTTTGGAATAATCAGCTATTGGACATAAAATATATGTGTAAGAAAGACAGTGTGTAGTCCCACACTCTCTCTCCTAACTCCCCTCCCTCTCTCTTTTCTTTCTTTTTTCATTATCCTTATTTGCTCACCGGCTCACGTGTAGCCCACCTCTGTGCTGGGCTGTTACCCTGCTCTGACGTCCACTGATACAGGGTAGAATTGGGCCCTTCAAAAAAAATATGTTGCTGTCTTAACCCCTAGTACTTCAGAATGTGACCTTCGTTGGAAATAGGGTCTTTACAGAAGTAGTCAAGTGAAAACGAAATCATTAGGGTGGACTCTCATCCAATATGACTGGCTTGCTTATAAAAGGGAAATGTGGAGACAGAGATACGCACAGAGGGAAGATGTATAGACACACGGGGAGCAGAAGGCCGTGAGCCTGTAGTGATGCACCTTCAAGCAAAGGAACGTCAAGGATTGTCAGCCAACACTGGAAATTTGGACGAGGCAAGGAAGCGTTCTCCCCTAGAGCCGTCTGAGTAAGCTCCGCCCCGCTGACACCTTGATTTTGGACTTCAAGTCTCCAGAACCGTGAGACAATGAATGTCTGTTGTTTTGAGCTACCCAGTTTTGGTACTCCGTTACTACAGCCCTAAGAAAGGAATTCACCCTCCTTGCACGAGTCCTGGCTGCCTTCCCGCCCTCATCAGGCCACCTAGTAACTCTGACTGAGAAGGAAGGAAGGGAGGGAGGGAGTCTGGAATCCGAATTTGAATACAGGCCCATCTGTCTCCAGAGGCCACGTTCTTAATTATTCCACTCTTTTTGTGTTCCAGTAGGAAACCTAAGTAGTTGAAACAAAGATTGTGTGTCCTGTAAAGCCATATTTACTATCTGGTCCTTTCTAAAAATAAAAAACGTTGCCAGCCCCTGTTCCGTAGTAGATAATCAAAGAGCATCTGATGAGAGTAGGAGGAATGGAGGGGTGACTACTGCCCAGCGAGGCAAGGGAAGGCTTCAAATAGCACTGAGCACCTGCCATGTGCTAGGTATTGAACCTCCGATGCCCTGTGAGGACCCCCCACTCGCAGTGGAAGCACGTGGAAACCAGAGATGCATCTCCTAGGAGATCAGAAAAGGCTCCACAGAGGAGAAGTCCGCAGAGCTAGACCTTGGGGTTCATGGAGGCTCTTGCCAGACAGGCTTCTTGGAGGTGAAGGCTTTTACTGATCGTCTCTGGGGTCTACTCCCTGACCTGGCTCACTGAGGAGGGCACCAAGCGGTCAGAAGGGCTCCCACACAGGACTGTGTCCACACCCGCACTTCCAGGCTCCCCGGCAATGAGTGGCACCCCAAGGTCAGAGCTAGTTAGAGGTTGAGTGGAGGCCAACACTACCTCCGATGACTTTGAGGAGAGTCAGGGATCCCAGGAGCAAATGTGAAATCCTGAACCTTCTCTACCCTTTCCTCCCACTGCACACTCCAGCTCCTGGGGCCTCGGGAAGAAAGATGACCGAGGAAAACTCAACATCGCCCCATCTCTTCACTAGGAAACTCAGTGAGAGGAGGAACCGTAGTGGTCCCGACCTTCTCCTGCCTCTGCCCTCCCCAATCCCTGCAGAGTTTTCATTTTAGCATATTGTCCACGGTCTACCGCAGTTGCTTGCATTTCTGTCTTCCTTGGAAGCCTGACAACCCGTCAGGAGCAGGGACCATACCGTTTATTTCTTATCATTTATTTCTTATTCTGATGCCAAGGATAGGTCGATACCCAATTAACGTCTATTGAATGGGCTAGAATGTAGTTAAATCAAACAGAGGGGACAGGATGGGATGGAATCAAATAAGCGTGGGAAAAGCATAAAAGACGAGCTCAGTAGCTCATAGGTGGCCTCCCTACATCAGTCTCAAAGGTCACAGGCTCTTCCAATCGTCCTTTTTTGGGTAAGTTCTAAATTCTCTTTGTGGGTTTTGACTGGGAATTTATCTACCATCATACTTTTAACAAAACATTTTATGGTATCTAAGTGACTTCCTTCTTCTTTCTTCAGCAACTGCCACCACCCGAACCTCAGCTCATTATCTCCTCGGCCCAGCCAGCCCCTGTCCTGAAGGTCTTTCCATAAACCATTTACATTCAGTACCTCTGACCCTCTTGCCTTCCCACCTGCTAATAGAGCTGAATTTGTGTTGATTCTGCTCTGGCAAAAACTCAGCCTTCTAGAACTTTCTACCTGCCTCTCTGCCACACCCTAGTCAGGCCTTATTATGTCTCCAAGAGTTTCCCATCAGACAGTCCTGCCTTGCGCCACTCTCGGTGCCAGCCCTTCCTCAGAGGGCTGCCGTGTTGCACAACTCCAGAAGACACCATTCACTTGTGCTGTATGGGATTTGGAATGGTATGTCCCGAGACATTGCAACACTGTGACCCCGAGTGGTCACCAGAGTGATCTGTCAACCTCCTTGCTAAAAAAAAGCATCAGCCCCGGGATTTTCATTACCCAGGGCATTAACTCTGAGTCCATCGGAGTAATTTAAAACACTCCATAGATCTACCCTTCCAGACTTACATGTCACCGCTTGCAACTTCCCCCCAACCAGACCGTCCTCTCTAAGTGTTCTCTGAAACTCATCATTTCTAAGACCTTGAGTCATTATTTTCCACTTCTCTCTTTTGTGTTTTCAAACTGTCCTCTCAGCCATAAACATAAACAGGCTGCTGTCAGCTTTAAAAACAACCCCCTCCTTTGCCCCAGCATTCCTCTCAGTCACCATCCTCCTCCTCCTCATTCACTTAACCAATATTTTTGAACACCCACTGGGTGCCAACCCTTTGTTCTAGGCGCTTAGGATATATCAGTGAACACAGCTGACAAGGGTCTCTGTCTTCGGGACCATTTTGGTCTCACGAGGGAGAGACACACTCACCAAAGATCATAGTTAGTGAAGGATAAATGCACGTTATATTTTTGAAGGGGATAAATGCTACCATGGGAAAAACAGGTGGAGTAGGGTAAGGGGATTGGGTGGGTGAGGGAAGAGCAGTTTGCAGCATTAAATGGGATGGTCGGGTCCACCTCCTTGGGCAGAAGAGACGCTTGCCACTTCTAAAAATCTTGTCTACAGTCACTACCATCACTTCTCACCTCCCACTTACTCCTCAGCCCAGGGAAGTCTGCTCCGTCTACACTGCCTCTGACAAGGCCAGCAAGGCCCTCCACGCTGCCAAATCCATGGTCACCTCACTGTGGAAATAGAGCTCAGACGCTGTTGAACACTCGGTACCTGATGCATGTTTGTGCCTTGGCCTTGGAACACTACGCTTTCCTATTTTCTTCAATTTCTCCTTCATCATCTCTTCTTTCTCTGCCCACCCCTTAAGTGATAGCGTTTCCAAGGCCCATCCGTGCCCTCGGCTCAGCTCAAGTTGCTTTCCCAAGAAAGTTTCATGCATATAACATGCTGAGAAACCCAGATCTGTTTTATCCCCGAACCCTGGAGAACTCTACAGGATCCTTTCTGCTTAGGAAAGGTGAAACCCTTGCTCTCTAGCCAGAAACTTGCTCCGCATAACTAAGTTGCAGGAATCTGAAGGGTCCCTGGCAGAGCAGGAAGAAGGAAGTGGAGGATTTAGGTTAGAGCCCATGGTCTAAGGTAAGAGGAGTAATAGGAGAAGGCTTGTGGTGGGCTGCAGAGACCCTGTAAATACGGTCACGAGTGAAGCCCAAGTAGAGAGACCACCAGTGAGAGCTCCTTGGGGTCTGAATGGCCATTTCCGGTGGTGTGTTCTGTTCCAGCCCTGCAGTCATGGTAAAGGCAGGTTGCCTAGATTGCTGTGAACCCCAGCACAGGGTGTTAGAAGAGAGAATGTCCTTCTCTGTCTGCGCCGGGTCTTTGCTTTCTGTGGTTTCCCTCCAGGCGGCCATAATGAAAGAGGGAGCAGGTGTGTCAATGTGGCTACGGAACCGTGTGACTTATTACAATACCAGCTTGACCAGAAGGAGCAATGGGCCAGCTGAACCCCAATGCCTCTCGGGCACTAAGATCTAGTTGTCTTCTAGTAGAAGACACCATTTTCTTGGCCAAACCACGTTGACTTTCCACCCAGCCACACAAGCCTGTGATGAACGATCACCATATTCACAAGGAAATGAGCCAGAAACATCAAACAATAGATACTGACCCTCAAGAACCAAAGATATTGGAATAATCAGATCTTGGATATGATATATTCTTGTCCCAAGTCCCAAGGAGGCAGAACTTGATCAGTCTGAGCTATGTATGGTCATTCTCCTCTTGCCGGGGATTGGCTTAAGGAAGAGGCATGTGCACTCAATCTGGCCAAAGAGTCATGAAGGGTAACCTTGCTTTCCAAGGGAAGACATCATTCCTACCTCCTGACATTGTCCTCTGCCTGTGACGTCTGGAGCCATGCCAGCCATCATCCCCCACATTCTGAGCTGTTAGAGCAGAAGGAGGGAAAGCACGTGGGCTCCTGATGAGGTCGAGACCCTGCACTGACTCACACGGTACTGTTCCCCCTCCAGGCACCATGTCTTACTGTTCAGCTACTTTCAGTGGTTTTCTGGTCGCTTGCAGCCCTCTTTGCTGCACCCTTTTATATACTATAGATTCTTCCCCCATTCATGGCATCCTTCTTTGCTCCACAAACCCTCCCAGATCTTCCCCCAAAGTGATGCCAGCCGAGTCCTTGTGACTCCAAGCGTGGCCCCTCGATCACCAGCAGCAGCATCACCTGGCATCTTATCAGAAAAGCAGAATCTGAAGGCTCACTGCAGATCCAGTGAACCAGAATCCATATTTTAACAAGATTCTCCGGGTGATGTGTAAGCGCGTCAAAGCTTGAGGAGTGAAGAAAGACTCCAGATGGTGCCTCACCTCGACTACTTGTCTCTTTCGTGTATATTAAACTCTTCTCGTTGTAATGCCGTTGTTACCGATGGCAGGGCAGTCAGAGTGGAGCATGTGCAGGGTGGCCCTGAGTTCCTCGACTCTACCAGGCTAGGCTGGAGCTCTGCTCCAGGGCCCCTCACTCCTGAGGGTCGAAGTACGTAAGCTGATCCTCAGTGATTGCTTGCTTTCTGGCCTCATTTTGGGTTTTTTTTTCCACACAAGATCTGACTGCAGAGCAAAGGCATGACTTAAACTCCTTAACTGAAAGCTGCTTAACTTACACTGAATTTACCTATTTAACTTGATGCTTTTCCTTGCTTTCTATCATAGACAGCTCCATTTGATCAATACCCCATGCATCCCCCTAACATTTTGGTATTTCGTGTCTGGTGCTCAGATGCAACCCCATCTGTGAGCCTCAGACCTCCAGCAACTCAGCCTCCCACACAGCCTTGTGCAAAGGTGCCGTGGGGCATGACTACAGGCCAGTGTCTACCCAAGGGACACCATTTTTTAAAACTCCCTTGTTTTGAAAATGTTCCCCTGAAATTCTGTGTATTCATTTGATATTCCTGAAGAGATTCTGGTATCTGAAGTTTCTCATGCATTCAGCTCTTTTGCATGATGCCTGAGCTGATCGGTAATAAACATTGCCGTGAAGTAGCAGTTATGATCATAATTTCCTTACAATCTGAAAACAACCGGAGGGACCTCCCAGGCGGTCCAGTGGTCAGGACTCCGTGCTTCCACTGCAGGGGGCATGGGTTCAATTCCTGGTCGGGGAACTAAGATCCTGCATGCCTCAAGGTGTGGCCAGAAAATATAAAAAACAAAAGAAAACAGAACAAAAGAAAAGAAAATAACAGGAAATTTTGCTTCTGTACAGGCAGCCAAGAAGTTATGAGGAAGTAACTGTGTGTCTGCAAGGAATTGGGGGTATCTTCCTTGATCACTTAGTATGTCCAGCCGAGAAACTTTGACAGGACTGCACAAGATGGGCAGCGTCATAAGCCTGCCATTCACTTTGCTATGATCCCAGATATCCACTCTTTTCCATGCATTCTTCCCCTGAAGGACAAAGCGCTACATTGCAAATTGGCTTTCCGAAACTTAGGACCCAGCATGGCCTCGTGACCGTGGCAGTGTCGTGTGGAGGCATGGACAGTGGTCCTGGGTTCCCACGTCTCCAGAGAAGAAACAAACTCTCTCTTCCCTCCAAGGAGAAATGGAATGGGGAGGTACGTAGACAGGTAGAAAGATATACACTAGATGGACTTTTCCAAATTTTTCTGTGGGGATATACTACTGTTATAATCATTTAAAAATTACAATAAAACTCAATTTTTAAATATCACCTTGGGTGGGAAGGAGATTGTTATGAGATCAAGTGAGAACCTTCACTGAATATAATTTTAATTTTTGATTGTATTACCTATTCAAAATATTTGCAAAAAATATAAATTCTATTCATCCTTAAAGCTCATTTCAAACCCATTTCAAACTCATTCCGTTTCTCCATGAAACTTTCCTTAATTCCCCACCCAGACAGGTTTCCCCATCTTTAACCCTCACAGAAACATGGATTCTTTGTTTGTTTGGGTTTTTTTATTGAAGTATAGTTGATTCACAATGTTGTGTTAATTTCTGCTGTACAGCAAAGTGATTCAGTTATACATATATATACATTCTTTTAAAAATTATTTTCCATTATGGTGTATTACAGGATATTGAATATAGTTCCCTGTGCTATACAGTAGGACCTTGTTGCTTATCCATTCTATGTATAATGGTTTGCATCTGCTAACCCCAAACTCCCAATCCATCCCTCCCTCTTGGCAATCACAAGTCTGTTCTCTAAGGACATGGATTCCTTGAATAAGATGTTGTCAGACCCTTGACATCTGCCCTACCTTGTGCTCTACCTCAGATGTCTCAGACTTTGCAAAGTTACACACCGGTAAAGCTTCCCATCCCAGTTTTCCCCAAATTATTATAGTGACCACCGTAGGGTTGCCAGTATTTGGGTGGAAGGGCGGTGCTAGGTACGGACATTTTCAAAAGCAACCACGGGTCAGTCAGTTCCCTTTTTGTTCGAGGCTGCTTGTGTAGCTTGCTATCAATTCCTGATTCTTACATTGGGGATGTTCATCTTTTTTCTAGTTCCCTTCCTGGAATGTTAGGTAAATTAAAGGAACTATGGAATTAAAAAAGTCAAAACCAGGGCTTCCCTGGTGGCACAATGGTTGAGAGTCCACCTGCCGATGCAGGGGACGTGGGTTCATGCCCCGGTCCGGGAAGATCCCACATGCCGCGGAGCGGCTGGGCCCGTGAGCCATGGCCGCTGAGCCTGCGCGTCCGGAGCCTGTGCTCCGCAACGGGAGAGACCACAGCAGTGAGAGGCCCATGTACCGTAAAAAAAAAAAGTCAAAACCAGTCACCACACCACCTACCACTGTTGATTTCACTAGAGAAAGAATGTTTTCCTTTTTTTTTTTTTTAATTTTTTTTAAGGAAAGGATATAATCTCAGAATAAATAGTCATAAATTTTAAATACAATTGTTTTAATTTTCCCCATTACACTTCAGACAGGTGAAAGCTTGATCTGGGCCACAAATTTGGGAACAGTTTGTTTGTTGCTCTTCCTGTGAGGGTATCTCTGCAGGTAAGTTTTGTTCTATTCCTGGATTCTAAGTTTCTCAAAGCTGCCTCATCTGGTAGAAACAGAGCTTGGGAGAGGCACACAGAAGTATGCTTCTGCTTACTCCCACAGATGGGGCTTTGTCTCATGGCCACACTCAGCTGCAAGGGAAACTGGGAAACTCGGTCTTTATTCATGGCAACTATGTATGTTAGTTTCCTAGGGTGTGGTTACAAATGAGCACAAACTCTGTGGCTTACAATAACAGAAATCTTTTCTCTTTCAATTTCAGAGGCCAAAGGTCCAAAATTGTTGTGTCATAGGGCTGTGCTCCATCTGGAGGCTCTAGGGAGGAGCCATCCTTGCCTCTTCCAGCTCCAGGCGTTCCATGGCTTGTGGCTGCAAAACTCCAATCTCTGCCTCTGTCTTCGTATGGTCTTCCCTTCTCTCTGTGTCTATCCTCTGCCTTCTTCTTATAAAGACACTTGTCATTGGATTTAGTGGCAACTTGGATATTCCAGGATGGTCTCGTCTTAAGATCTTTAACTTAATTACATTTGCAAAGACTCCTTTTCCAAATAAGTTCACATTCACGTGTTTTGGGGGTTGGGATGCAGACATATCTTTTGGGGAACCCACTACACTCTGTATCCAGCACAAATTATTTTATTAGGAAAATAAATGGGGAGCAATGAGCAGTCTGTGCCCTCTGCAGGATGATGGGAATCCTCGGGAGCCCATAGAGCCAAGCTTTGCAGAACTGGGAGAGTAGATGGGGACTTGCGTGTGGCTGAGAATTTGAGACAGCTCTAGGGACTGGTTACACTGTCAGCTGTTCAGCAGTAGCACCTGCCACCACTGTGACCACTCCCCTCTATTTCTGCCCCCTCCCTCCTGTCCCTGCCTGTTTGCACCCTCAGCCCGACTCCCTGTATTACTCATGGCTCCCACGGGCTCTTCCATCGCAGGGTCTCGCTCACCTGCTTTCTCTCTCTGTGTCCTAGGCTGGGATCCTGTTAGGCAGACTCTGAGCTGGTGTTTAGCGTGTTGTGGGGTGTTTATTAAGATGTGTCCTTGGGATCAAAACCTGTAAGAGGGAAGGACAGGAAGCAAGACTAACAGCAGAAGTTGAGCTCTGCTGCTGACACAACCACAGCCTACACATGAGTCTATATTTACTCTAACTCTGGGCCACTTCTCTCTCCATACTAAGTAGATAGCCAAATGCTCTGCTCAAAAATGCCCATTGGGAGGATTTTTCATTGGTTTTTCAAGACCACTCCTCAATGGGACTGCAGTGCAACTGCCACGCCCTTTCTGCTGGTACCCTCCTGCATCAGAGTGGGACTTTAGTCACTAGTGATGAACCTACGCTGACACATCATTATCACCCAAAGTCCATGGTGTTGTACATTCTGGGTTTGGACAAATGTCTAAAGATGTGTATCCATCACTACAGTATCACACAGAGCGGCTGCACCGCCCGAAAGATCGTCTGAGCTCCACCCATTCATCCCTCTCCTAACCCCTGGCCATCACTGATCTTTTGACCGGCTCCATAGTTTTTCCTTTTCCAATATGTCGTATAGTTGGAATCACACAGTATGTAGCCTTTCAGATTGGCTTCTTTCATTTAGTAATATGCATTTAAGTTTCTTCCATGTCTTTTCACATCCTGATAGCTCCTTTTTTCTTTTAGTACTGAATGATACTCCATTGTCTGGATGAATCCCAGTTTACTTATTCATTCACTTACTGGAGAGCATCTTGATCGCTTTCAAGTTTTGGCAGCTCGAAATGAAGCTGCTATAAACATCTATATGCAGGTTTCTGTGTAAACGTAAGGTTTCAACTCCTTTGGAAGAAGCCGCCAAACTGGCTCCCTAAGTGACTGTACCATTTTGCACTCCCGTTAGCAATGAATAAGCATTCTTACTGTTCCGCATCTTCACCAGCATTTGGTGTTGTCAGTGTTCTGGATTCTGGCCATTCTAAGAGGTGTGTAATAATGTCTCATTGTTGTTTTGGTTTTTTTTTGCGGTACGCGGGCCTCTCACTGTTGTGGCCTCTCCCGTTGCGGAGCACAGGCTCCAGACGCGCAGGCTCAGTGGCCATGGCTCACAGGCCCAGCCGCTCCGCGGCATGTGGGATCTTCCCGGACCGGGGCATGAACCCGTGTCCCCTGCATCAGCAGGCGGACTCTCAACTACTGCGCCACCAGGGAAGCCCTCTCATTGTTTTTTAAATTTGCATTTCCCTGACGACGTATTATTCGATGTCTGTATATCTTCTTTGATGAGGCGTCTGTTAAGGTCTTTGACCCATTTTTTAATCAGGTTGTTCATTTCCTTATTGTTGAGTTTGAAGAGTTCTTTGTGTATTTTGTATAATAGTCCTTTATCAGGTGTGTCTTTTGCAAATACTCTCTCCCACTCTGTGGCTTGTCTTTTCATCCTCTTGACACTGTCTTTCCCAGAGCAGATTTTTAAAAATTTTTCAGCTTATCAATTTTTTCGTTTATGGATTGTGCCTTTGGTGGCATCACCAAACCCAAGGTCATCTAGAATTTCTCCTGTGTTACCTTCCAGGAATTTTATAGTTTTGCATTTTATATTTAGGTTTATGATCCACTTTGAGTCAATTTTTGTGAAGGATGTAAGGTCTGTGTCTAGATTCAATTTGTGCAGCACCATTTGTGAAAAGACTATCTTTGCTCCATTGTATTGCATTTACTCCTTTGTCAGAGGTCAATTGACTATATTTCCGTGGATCTATTTCTATGCTCTCTATTCTGTTGCATTAATCTATTTGTCTGTTCTTTCAGCAGTGCTGTGCTGTCTTGATTACTGTAGTTTTTACAGTGATTTGAAGTGGGTAGTGTCAATCCTCCAATTTGTTCTTCCCCTTCAATATTGTGCTGATTATTCTGGGTCTTTTGCTTCTCCATATTAGCTTTAGAATCAGTTTGTTGATATCCACAAAATAACTTCCTGGAATTTTGATTGGGATTGCATTGACTCTATAGATCAAGTTGGGAAGAATTGACATCTTGACAATATTGAGTCTTTCTATCCATGAGCATCTCTCTGTTTACTTTGTTCTTTGATTTTATTAATCAGAGTTTTCCTCATATAGATCTTGTACATATTTTGTTAGATTTGTATCTAAGTATTTCATTTTGGGGGTGCTAATGTAAACGATATTGTGTTTTTAATTTCAAAGTCCACATTTTCATTGCTGATATACAGGAGAGTGATTGACTTTTGACTTTTGTATATTAACCTTGTATCTTGCAACCTTGTTGTAATTGCTTATTATTTTCAGGAGATTTTTTTTGGTCAGTTCTTTTGATTTTCTACATAGACGATAATGCCATTTGCGAACAAAGACAGTTTTCTTTCTTCCTTCCCAAGCTGTATACCTTTCTATTTCCTTTTCTTGTCTTATTGTATAACCTAGAACTTCCAGTGCAATGTTGGAAAGAAGTAGTGAGAGGATATATCCTTTCCTTGTACCTGATCTTAGTGGGAAAGCTTTGAATTTGTCACCATTAGTGTGATGCTAGTGGTAGGCTTTTGGTAGATATTCTTTATCAAGTTGAGGATCATCTTGAGCTTTTTAGGTTAGAGACTCTGTTATGGGGAGGAACGTAGGAATTCAGCTGTCAGGCATAAGAGAGCTCCGGCTTTCAGAAACAAGACTGGACCCAGAGGTGAGAACAGAGCCTCAAGGTGGGGTGGGGAAGAGCTGTGACCCTGTTCATTCCTCCTCTTGTGGGTTAGGAATGGTTCTAGGGCTGAGGATGGATCTGAACCTCCAGCTGGGGAGTGAGGAGGTTCAGCCTTGGGGAAAGGAGGAACTGGGACTATCTCTGAGACCTGTGAGGTTAAAGGCCATGCTCCAGGTGAGAATGCAGGGACCCCTGGGAGGCATCTTGGGGAGAGGCCTAGACAAACAGATCCTGTGAGTGTGACACGAGGCATGAAGCTGCCTCTGATCAAGGGCATTCTGAAGGCAGAAGTCTGATAGAACAGTCAGGAGAGGTGGGTGTGGACTGCTGGGCTCAGAGATGGCAGCCTAGGCTGGGATCCCGCACAGCCTTGGGGAACATGGGGCACTGGCACTGGTTGAGGGAGCCAACAGAGAGATGGGAGGGAGTTCAAGGCTCACATGGCCTCCTTTTCCCATCCTGGGGACCGCCATCCAACCCCACCATTGGCAGGGACCTGCCCAAGACTCAGGGAGTGCTTAGACTCTGTTCCTAGATTCAGACACATCTTCCCCGGGGTTCTGCATGAGATTCTGCTTCTCTCTAGACTGTGGTTTTAGTCTTATCTCTAGACTGCTCTCTCTGTTGCATAATTTGATTCTGTTGAATTGATGGTTTCTTGAGTATGACAGAGGAAATGGCAAGCATGTGTTTTGGGGTGATTAGCATGGGAATGGGGGAGCTGGCGGGACACATGGGTCCTCTCACACCAGGCTGTCTCAGGTAATGGGAGAGCTTTGGAGTTTGGTGGGAAGGCAGATGAGGAGAGCTGAGTAGATTCAGACTGCATGGGCTCATCAGCCCTGGGGTACAAGGCCATCAGGGCCTCTCCCATCTGGGTGCTTCCCCAAGACCTGACCCCCAGCTCTGATCCTTCCTCCCAGCCTGGCCGACGGGGTGGCTTTCCATGCAGTTAGTTCTCCTGTAGGTTTCAGAGATTCTCTGCCTCACTGTCTCTCTTCAAGGGGCCACTCCCTCTGCAGCCTCCTTCTCCCTCAACACCCACTAAGGCAGGAGGCCTCAAAACTGCCATAAGGGCGTTCCACATTCTTAGGATTTTGTTTCCCTGCTGATTACAAGATAAAACTTGACAGGGGTAATGAATCTGGCTCATTGAGAGAAGTCACAAAGGTTCTGGAAATTCCACGGACATTCCTCTGCACAGAATTGTCAGTGGTGCTCAGTGATGTTATCTCGACTTTGATGGCCTTGCGGAAGGTCCCTTGTCCTTTTGTTTTTAGGAGGAGAAACTACACCCAGCCTCAACGCTGCCTGAGAGAGGGCCCTGAGGAGGCCTTCATTCCCAACTTGGCCCTGAACTATCAAGAATGGAAAAGAGGTCAGCTGTCTGGTGGCCCCAGGCCAGCTGGAACTGGTTACCATCTTCCCCAAGAGACCATCAGGGCCAGACCCAGCACATTGACTTTCTGATTCATCCCAGTCACTGCCAGAATTCCAGGCTCCCAAGGCTTTCCCCTGTGACCCAGAAATTCATTCCCAAGTTCTCTGTGTGCTTCCTAATTGGACCCCTCGTCTGATCCCTCAGCCTTTCCAAACCCTACCCTGCACTCCTGGGAACTCCTGGTCTAGCAACAGCTCAGGCTCTCTTCTCTGACTGTTCCCTTAATTCCTGTTAAGGGTTGAATTGCAACCCCACCCCCACCCCATTCATATGCTGAAGTCCTAACCACCAGGACCTCAGAATGTGCCCTTATTGGGAGATAGAGTCTTTACAGAGGTAATCAAGTTAAAATGAGGTCATTAGGGGTCAAATGAGGTCAAAATGGACCCCTAAGGCAATAGAACTGGTATCCTCATAAAAAGAGGAAATTTGGAAACAGGCATGCATACAGAAAGAACAGTCTGTGAATATAAACACTGCCATCTGCAAGCCAAGGAGAGAGGCCCGGGACAGATCCTTCCTTCACAGTCCTTAGAAGGAACCAGCCCTGCCAATAACTTGACTTCAGGCTTCTGGCCTCCAGAGCTAAGACAGATTTTGTTGGTTGAGCCAGTCTATGCTACTGTGTTAAGGCAGTCCCGAAAACTATGATACCCATCCAGCTCTGAATCAAGCCTGCCCTCCCCTGAGGACATTTGCTTCCTCTACAGCTCTCTCCAGCAGAGGATTTTTTCTCCCATTCCTGTCTTCTAAAATCCCCAGCTCATTTGAAGTTCACGGCATCAGACTCTACCCAGCTTCCTTCCATGTTGCTGGCATCTGCTGATGCTACAGTCGACCCCTGTCAATCACTGATGGCTTGAGGACCTGGTTTGCTGTCTCCCTCCCTCCACTCCTTAGGGCATCATTTCCAAGATCCAATCCATCCAGTACCTCAGCCTCTTGGTCACTCATCACATGAGTGGCAGAGCTGTGGTTCAGAGACTGTTTCTTTCTACAATCCCACAACCAACAGGTGAAGTACCTGGATTCTGGAGTCCATCTACCTGGGTTGATTTCCGTCCCTGCCACCTAGAGCTGTGAGTCCTTGGGCACTGCCATCTTCTTACCTCACTGTGTATCAATGTCTTTGTTTCTAAAGTAAAGATAAGACTAGTGTCTTCTTTATGAAGCTGTTTTGAGGACTAAATTAGAACATTCAACTAAGAAACTATGTGCACATAAAAAACTCATAATAAATGAGTAGTATTAGTATTAGTATTAATATAGCCTGGAAATAAGAGCAGTCTAGTAGGTAGAACTTTGTATCCCAAGAGGATGACAGCAGAGTGAGAGGATAAGCTGAGGAATTGTTTACTTAATTACTTTATATGCTATATACTTTATATACTAGCTACTTTATATACTAATGGTAGAATCAGGTCTGGAATACAGACTTTCTAAGTCCCAGAAAATGACAATGCAATAAATAAAATTAATTTATATTTATTGTATAAGTCAAGGTCCGATCCAGAGATTACATATTTAACTTTGCTGTGTAGTAGAAACGAACACAACATTGTAAATCAACTATACATCGATAAAATAAACTTTATTTTGATTCATTTGTCTTACTTTTTAATTAATTTTTATTGGAGTATAGTTGCTTTACAATGTTTAAAATAAATTTTAAAAAAAGAAATCACACGATTTATTTGACCAGGGAGAATCTGACATAAATAATTGTTAAGTATAAAGTTGTTAACTTGGTAACTAAAAGGGTAAAAAGAGAGAGCGGGCACTTTAAGGTATCATGGAGGCAGCAACTGCAGAATGTAGCTACCAGCCCAAGTGCTGGGGGAAAAAAGGGAAGAGCTTGGAATTATAAAAACGTAGAAATTGGGAGAAGGGACCAGGTGAAGCTTCAGGTGAAGCTCAGATGCCTGAAGAAGGGACATTGTTCAGCTGGTGCCAGTGTCTTGGGAGGTCGGGGGCAGAGTTGCCCAATGAAGCTGGTCCTGCCAGTGCTGGAAAAACCACAAAATGGAGAGGAAAGTATTGTCACGGCTGGGGTGAGGTAGAGTTCCCAGAGTGAGGCCCATGAGAACAGCTAGGAGGCAGGAAGGGGCAAGTCCTTTCTTCCTCCTCCAGCCTCAAAGCATCTCTCTTGGGTCCCCGTTAACAGACGCTAAGAGGGTACCAGCTGAAAAAGCAGAAATGTGGTTGGGGAGTCCCAGGCTCAAAATGGCAACAAAGCAGAGGACAGAAGGACCGATTTGGAGCTGAGAGACAATAGCTTAATAACCAGCACAGGCAGGTTATCGATATGGGAGGAAAATAAGGAAATGTGTGTGGCAGGGTGGCTTGGGAAGGGGATGGGTTGTCCAATCAAAACATGAATTTCATATTAATGTCAATAAATTGTGCACTTATAATGGCAAGTTATATCCTATATATTTTATATATTTATTGTATATTTGAAGGAGATGCAATTTTTAAAAATCTTCCCTACCTGCCCGCCCCCCCCCCAAAAAAAACCCATCTCTGAATTCTTATGGCTAAGTTGATCAGGGAATCCCTTGTTTTTTTATTTTTAAAAAAATTTTTTTAAATTTTATTTATTTTAAGTGAAAATGCTGGTTGAAAAATAATACTTTTTGTCCTCAAATTATAAATCATGTATTTTTGCAAATATAAGAGGAAATATAAATATAAAAATATAAAAGGAAAAGACTGGAAGGGCATACATCGAAAAATGTCAAAAGTTTTTTTCTCTGGCTAGGACTATGGGTGATTTTTGTTTACTTCTTTTCCTTAGCTGTAGTTTCTATTTTTTTTTTTTTTTTTTTTTTGCGGTACGCGGGCCTCACTGTTGTGGCCTCTCCCGTTGCGGAGCACAGGCTCCGGACGCACAGGCTCAGAGGCCATGGCTCACGGGCCCAGCCACTCTGTGGCATGTGGGATCTTCCCGGACCGGCGCACGACCCTGTGTCCCCTGCATCAGCAGGCGGACTCTCAACCACTGCGCCACCAGGGAAGCCCCTGTAGTTTCTAAGTTTTCAATATGTATTTTTTTTAAAATTATTTATTTTTGGCTGCGTTGGGTCTTTGCTGCTGCACACGGGCTTTCTCTAGTTGCGGCGAGCGGGGGCCACCCTTCCTTGCAGTGCACGGGATTCTCATTGCGGTGGCTTCTCTTGTTGCAGAGCACGGGCTCTAGGCAGGCGGGCTTCAGTGGTTGTGGCTCGAGGGCTCTAGAGCGCAGGCTCTGCCTTTGTGGCACACTGGCTTAGTTGCCCTGCAGCATGAGGGATCTTCCCTGACCAGGGCTCGAACCCATGTCCCCTGCATTGGCAGGCAGATTCTTAACCACTGCGCCACCAGGGAAGCCCTCAACATGTATTATTTATGAACAGGGCAAGAAAAGAGAACCAAAAGCTTACTGGTCACTGAAACTGCTAATGTATCTAAAGACAGCTGGGCCCATCAGGAAGGAGGCGTAGAGCCCTTGGCAGGGCAGACAGACAAGGGCAGCTACGGAGTCCAAAGCCATTCAAGTCCTATTCAGAGGATGGGACCCTGGGGAAACTAAGGCACAGATCTCTCCTGTGAGATGAACACCATCCGCTAAATAATTAAACATGCTAATCACCCACTTATCTCCCCATCCCAGGCCTTGAGGATTAGAATTCATCTCCCCAGGATGGCTCGGAGAGAATACTGGATAGAGACCGCAAGTGTTCCGTGTCCCTGCAATTATATTTCTTGCTGTAAATTGATAAGCCGAGGTGACGAGGAGGGGGAAGGGGGCGTGGTCTGGCCTGGAGCTTCTGGTTCTCAGGGCCACTGCTCTCTGCCCTGACCCGTGAGGTCACCACTTGGGCTAGTTAATGGAAGACCTTGGGCCCCTAGGAAGCAGCGAGTTCCAGCCACTGCCTGGAGTTGTCATCAAAGACAAGTTTATTCCCCAAGGTAATGTAACCTCATCCTCTATGCAAAAGAACAAATTCTCAGAACTCTGAGACAGAAAGAAACACTGGATCACAAAGGAGAAATGTTCTTCCCCTGGAGCCATTTGTTCCCCAGCTTGAGACTGGGGGCAAAACTCCTAAGAGCCCCCTATATCTCCAATTCTTGAACTTCATGGGGTGTCACAAAGAGGGAAGGTGCTGATGGATGGTAAGCGCTTAGATCAATGTCAGGCACATGATAAAAGTTGAAGAAATGCTCATCGTGATCATTATTTCTCCAGTTTATTTCTGTTCCTACAACAGACCCGTGTGCCACCAGAAGGGCCACCCGGCTTCTGGGTGTCTGCATGCAGAGATCAGGATAAGTATTTGGAGGTAAGTTTATTCTCTGACACGCTACTGAAAGCCCAAGGGTCGAGATATTCTTTAAATTTCATGATCTTCAAATGCAACAACTCCAAGGAACAGTTGGAGGAAGCCCTTTTGCGATGCCATTCCCCACGAGAGCACATTTGGTGTGGATTTGAAGCCAGTAGCCTCCTCTGCCTAACCAAGGAGATTCTGACACTAGACCAGAGGTAAAAATAAGATCTCGAACTTGTTCCAAACATGGCAAGCATCCACAACTCAACGTTAGAGGAATTACAGTGGACCTCTCTCTAACCCCATCACCATGTCAAGAAACCCAGGAATGGTGCAGTCCTTGAATTTGACAGGAGAAAATATGATGTTTCAAAAATTAAGGGAAAATATTGGAAGGAACTGAAGCATTCAAAGAATTGGGTTCCAAAAATAAAGGCAGATGCTCTCGTGGTACGATCGGGAGTGTTTAAAAGAATGAGACAGACTGCCTGGGTCCAAATGCTACTGTCAGCGGGACTCCAGACAACTTCCTCAGTCTCTCCATACCTCCGTTTCCTCATTTGCAAACTGGGGATGCTACTCTCCTTTTTACAGGGGACCACTTGGAAAATTCAGTGCGGTGATCCATGGAAGTGCTTAGAGCTGGCCCTGGGCAGAAGGACGTGCTCAGTATATGATCCTGGATGTTTTTGTTTTGGTTTTATTTTATTTTTTGTTTTTCTGTCTTTTTTCTTCCTTCCTTTTCTGTAGGTCACATTCTAGAATTTTCTCTAATTTAATTTTGATTTGTTTTTGAGTGTATATCTTAGTACAGCCTTTTAAAAATTGATAGTTGATCTACAACGTTGTTTTAGTTTCTGGTGTACAGTCAAGTGATTCAGTTACATATATATATATATATATATATATACACACACATATATATATTCTTTCTCATATTCTTTTCCATTGTGGTTTATTACAGGATACTGAATATAGTTCCCTGTGCTATACAGTAGGACCTTGTTGTTTATCTATTTTATATACAGTAGTCTGTATCTGCTAGTCCAAAACTCCTAATTTATCTCTCCCCCACTCCCTTTCCCCTTTGGTAACCATAAATTTGTTTTCTATGTCTGTGAGTCTGTTTTGTAAGTAAGTTCATATTTTAGATTCCACATATACATGATATCAAATGGTATTTGTCTTTCTCTGTCTGATTTACTTCACTTTAGTGTGATCATCTCTAGGTCCATATCCTGGATGTTTTTGACTGGGAGCAAATTTACCTCTTCCATTCGGTCAGATTAAGTCAAGCAAATCATTTGCTATTCCTCAAGTATATTTTAATCTTTGAACCATTCACCTGATAGAAGTGGATGCTTTCAGTGCATAGAAAAAATATTTTACTTATTACCAAAAAAAATTATATTTTTCCAAAAGAACTTTACTTTTCCCCTTTGGCAAGAGATCTTAACACTTTCCAGCTGTTGATATTTTCTGACTTGCAGACTTTCACTGACTTCCTTTACATCTTTCCTTAACTCTGCAGGACAGGTGCCAACAGCCTTGACGAGATATTCAGAGGAAAGTCTGGCTTCATCTGGCTTCATCGTCTGGCCACCCATTCGCAGAAGGCTGGCAGCAGTGGCCCCTACCAGATGACCTCTGCTTTCCCTGGGACAAGGGGGCAGGTAGCACCACTGTTGGGCCATCACCAGGTATCTTTTGGCTTCAGGTTGCGAAATGTTTTGTCCTTTTTGTACGACTTTCATCTCATCCGTCCCACGTTGGTTTGTTGTTTGGGAAGCCTCTGACCCACCCGCCTCTTCCAAACACCACCCTGATCTTCAGACGCTCTGTGACTCAGTCATGGGGATTCCAGGATTCCACTCGCCCAGGGTTCTGAGGTTATAAGACTTCAGTATCCACAGGAGCTAATGTTCCTTCTCAAAGGCCCCAATTTCCAAACAGGAAGGACATAAGCCCCGGACCAATGCCACCAAACATCCCAACGGGTGTTATTTGGGTCCAAGTGTACACTGTTTAATGTCAAATGGGTGAAAAAGTCAAACCAGCCTTACCGGAAACCTCCTGATGTATTCTGGACAGGCATGAGAGGAAAAGGGCATGGCTCATAAAAGTCCACTTAACAGTAATAACCGCGTCTCCAGCACAGTGCTTGGGCGGTTTCATGTTTATAAGGGCATTTCTTCCTTGAGGGAATTGTCATGGGATGGGGTGGGTGGATTGGGGTGGGAAAATCTGATCGCAGTGTCTGCGATTCCCTCCAGACTCCAGCCAGCCTGCACTGCACCCCATCCCCCGCTGGACCGTGGGCCCCAGCTCAAATGCTCAGAGCTTGTGTTAAGGCTTAGTGACTTCTTTTTAGGTGGTCTTCTTTTTATTAAGTCTGCATTTTTTGGGGTATGCCAGGGAATACAAGATATATTTCCTTATTTTCACAAACCCTATGACAAAGGGAGGTACTATTATCATGAGCCCATTTTATACAGGAGGAAACTGAGTCTTTTACCCAAGTTACCCAGCTAGGAAGTGATGGAGACAGGAGCCATGTTTTCACTCACTGAGCCAGGCGCCTTCCCTGCTTTCACTCTCTTCACAGCCTCCCCCCACCGCTGTCAGCTGCTTCACTTTCCTCCCCCTCCCCCTCTTCCCTTCCTGGTTGGCCCCCCTTCCTTCCTTTTGTCCATTCCTTGTTGCTCCTAAAGACAGACTTCCAAACCAGGGCTATTGTGTGGGTTTACTGCACCAGCTTCTGGGGAAATGGAACATTAGGCAGAATTTCAAAGGAGGAAAGTCCCAAAGTTTACAGGTTGGGAAGAGGGTTCCAATTCTCTCGCCACAACAGCGCTTACTTGGATCCCTGCCTTGGTCTTTCTTCTCCAAGGCCAGGCTCACCAATCCACAACCTCATCCCGGAAAACCCCATTTCTATCACGTCCGTCAGCCAGAAGAGTTGAGAAAACATATTAAGGTCACATTCACGGACTGCAGCCTTGGGCACTGCAAAGCATAGAAGTCACTCCCTCTCAGAAAATCATCCTCCTCCAATTATTATAGAGACAGGAAATGTCAGCCCTCAGTCCTGCCATGGCCATTCTGGAGCCGGGAGAGTAAGAATTGATCTGTCTCTCTTCATGTCCAAAAATGTACAAATTGACCCAAGGGAGGGAGCCAATGCTCTCTTAGCATAATAGATCAAATAATTAATTACTACAAAATGAACGCAAAGTTCTGAAGACTGAGGAATATGAATCTCCCATGGAAACTGACTTTTAAACTTTTTAAAATTGAAGTATAGTTGGTTTACAATGTTGTGTGAGTTTCAGGTGTACAGCAAAGTTTCAGGTGAATATATATATTCTTTTTCAGATTTGTTTCCCTTAGAGGTTATTACAAAATATTGAGTATTGTTCCCTGTCCTGTACAGTAGGTCCTTGTTGGTTCCCTATCTTATACATAGTAGTGTGTATATGTTACTCCCAACCTCCTAATTTATCCCTCCCCCTCTTACATTTTTAACCTCTAATATACCCTTAATGTCTTAGTGGTACATAGAAAAGAACATGTGTAACATGTATGTAAGCTACAAAGTATAACAAACAGCTGTGAACCTACCACTCACACCTTGAGTACTGCTACACATTACCCACCATCTGTATCCAACTGTCTTCCTCCCCTATGTGTTTCCTGCCTCCCTCCCGGAAGCAACTTCTATCCTGAATTTTGTGTTTGCTATTTTTTCTTCATAGTTTTTGAGCTTTATAGAAATAGAATCCTATCTTCTGAGACTTGATGTTTTTCATTCAGTTATGTTTCTAAACATCATTTGTGTTGCTGCGTGTTTCACCATTGTGCTCTAATCAACGAATGAAACTACTATTCTCTGGACGAGAGTTTTGGATGGATAACCTCTGTTGGCGGTTATTGCAAAGAGAGCTGCCGTCTCCTGGTCCCATGCAAGAGTTCACTCTTGGATCATAAAATACACAAATGTTCAACTCTCCAAAATAATGGAAGATGGTTTTCCAAAGAAACTGAATTAATTTACATTCCTCTTATTATTACTGAGCATCTTTTCATATATTAATTCGCCCTTTATTTTCTCCTCCCTGGTGGAATACATATTCATGTTTGTTGCTCACTTTAAATATTATAGAATTGTTTGTATTTTTCTTTTCTAGATGTGGGAATTCTTTAATATTTTAGATACTAATCTTTTGTCATTTATATATCTTGCAAATATCTTTTAGTTTTTGCCTTATCTTTTCCCATGCATCTTTTGATGAACAGAACTTTGTTTGTTTGACAGAACGTAGTCAAATGTATTAATATTTATTTTTCTTTTATTGAAGAATGTCTTCCCTACTCCAAGATTAGATAGGTAGTATTCTATATATCTTCTCAAAGCATTGCTTTTCTTTCCTACAATCTAATATATCTAAAACTGCCTTTGGGAATTGTTTGACTTAGGGATTCAGTCTCATTTGTTTGGGATTCCGTACAGTTGAGCAATTTACCCAAGTACCATTCTTTGATTTTCTTCCTCCTTTCCCCTACAGATCTGCAAAGCTACTTCTATCACTATCGAAAATCATGTACGCATGGTATTCCTGGGCTGTCTGTTTTGCTCCGTTGCTATATTGTCAATCCCTGTCCCAATATCACACCATTTTCTTTTCCATTGCTTTACAATGTCTTTTTTTTTGCGGTACGCGGGCCTCTCACCGTTGTGGCCTCTCCCGTTGCGGAGCACAGGCTCCGGACGCGCAGTCTCAGCAGCCATGGCTCACGGGCCCAGCCGCTCCGCGGCATGTGGGATCTTCCCGGACCGGGGCCCGAACCCGTGTCCCCTGCATCGGCAGGCGGACTCTCAACCACCGCCCCACCAGGGAAGCCCTCATTGTAGTTTTGATTTGCATTTCTCTAATGATTAATAATGTTGAGCATTCTTTCATGTGAAACACTGCTTTTCATTAGAAGGTCAGGAAGGGGGCATGCGTAGCATTTTTCCAGGAAGGATGGTAACATCTCACCAGTGTTTTTGTTTGTTTGTCTTCCGCCCGTCCCTGCACTGAACATGCACCTCTGGTACAAGCAGTTACTAATCAGTCAGGAGATACTTCTCGGTTACCCTTGCTGTCTGGTGTGTCTGGACAGCGTTTCTTATTTGAGCTGAAAAGGGCTGCTGCTTCACATGTGCCTTCTAAAAGTCTCTTGCAAAATGTCTC
Organism: Grampus griseus; assembly: GCF_964374135.1. Lineage (NCBI taxonomy): Eukaryota > Metazoa > Chordata > Mammalia > Artiodactyla > Delphinidae > Grampus > Grampus griseus. Next base: position 91,830,572 of record NC_139005.1, on the reverse strand, counting down.
TTCTGGCCCACGTTAACCTGGGGGATATGCAGGGAAGGAAGTTCTTGGAAATATAGTTCCAGCTTAGCTAAGTCAACACAAGTCCAAAACTTATGTTCACCTTTTGGTTTATCATTTGTTCTTGCATGTCAGACTATCCCTCTAGGGCCATTCTCCCTCTTCTCGAAGCATGTACTTTAACGATACTTTTAGTTCAGGTATCTTTTCTTTTTTTTGTTGAAGTATAGTTGATTTGCAGTGTTGTGTTAACTTCTGACGTACAGCGTAGTTCAGGTATCTCGATGGCAGAGCCTCAGTTTGTATCCACACTTGACTTCATTTCACCTTCATTACTGAAAGAGAGTTTTACTGAGCATACAATTCTAGTTTGAAAGTTATTTTGTCTCAAAAATCTGAAGATACAATTATATTGGCTTTGGCTTCCATTGATGCTGTTGAAAAGTCCACTTCTCATTCTAATTGTTGTTATTTCGTAGCGATCGCCACTTTTCTCTGACTGCTTTTAAGATCTTCCCTTGCACTTCCATGTTCTGTAGTTTTGAAATATTGCAGCCAGTTGTGACCACTTTTAATTGATCCAGCTTATCCAGACATGCTTCATGTATCCATAGGTTTAAGTTTTTCATCAGTTTTGAAACAGTGCATCTGCCGTCTATTTAAATGTTGCCTCTTTGCCATTCTCTGTATTTTCTCTTTCTGAGACTCTGATTTTTTAAAAAACTCTCATTCTATTGTTCCTATCTCAACTCCATTTTCATACTCTCCAACTACTTGTCTCTCTGTGTTATATTCTGGGGAATTTCTGATTTTATCTTTCAATTCACTAATTTTCTCATCACCTGTGTGTAATATATAATACTATCCAACTCATCCATTGGGTTTTCTGTTTCAACAGATGTACACACACATACTCCTGTACATAGGTATATGTACAAGTTCAATATATATGCCATCTTTCTTTTGCAAATCTGCCTGGTCATTCACTTTAGCTCATTCATTTTTATGAGTTAATCCTTCATTTCTTTAAACATTTTAGTCACGCAGTTCAATAATCTGTAGACCCTGAGGGTCTAAAGCTATTATTTATTGTCACTGCCTATTGTCACTCACAGAGTCAGTGATCTTTGACTAGGAGCTTTTTGCTTCATCTTTTTTTTTAAAAATAAATTTATTTATTTATTTTTTTGGCTGTATTGGGCCTTCGTTTCTGCACACAGGTTTTCCCTAGTTGCGGCGAGCAGAGGCTACTCTTGCGGTGCACGGGCTTCTCATTGCAGTGGATTCTACTGTTGCGGAACACAGGCTCTAGGCACTCGGGCTTCAGTAGTTGTGGCACATGGACTCAGTAGTTGGGGCTCGTGGGGTCTAGAGCACAGGCTCAGTAGTTGTGGCGCACGGGCTTAGTTGCTCTGTGGCATGTGGGATCTTCCCTGACCAGAGTTTGAACCCATGTCCCCTGCATTGGCAGGCGGATTCTTAATCACTGCGCCACCAGGGAAGTTCCCATCTTTTTTTTAAAATTATTATTTACTTATATATTTATTTATTTTGGCTGTGCCAGGTCTTAATTGCAGCATGCAGGATCTTTAGTTGTGGTGCGCGGAATCCTCTGTAGTTGTGGTGCGGGGAATTCTTAGTTGCAGTATGCAGACTCTTAGTTGCGGCACACATGCAGGATCTAGTTCCCTGACCAGGGATCGAACCCGGGCCCCCTGCATTGGGAGCATGGAGTCTTACCCATTGGACCACCAGGGAAGTCCCCTTTTTGCTTCATGTTAATCTGAGTGACTCCTGTTAGCCTCAACTGGGGACACTTTACTCCAGAGGGGACTTTCTTCTGCTTCTGCTTGGAGACGGGGACACCACTCTCTCAGGGTCACTTCAGCCCTTATCCCCAGACCTTGACCAACCCCAAAGCCCCTGGTCCAGGCTCCCCATGTCACGGCCTCCCCTGGGGCTCAGCGTTCTAACAGCAGCACTGCCTTTGCATATTCCGGAACAACCTCCCAGATGCTGTGGGTTCTGGCCCCAGCTCTCATGGGAATTTTCTTCAGTGGGGGTGGGTGGTGGGGTGGGAGGGTCATTGGAGAGCCCCGCCACTTCTTATCGGGCTCATGATTCTTTGAAGAGTGTGTGCTCTCTAGGGTCTCGATGCTCTGCAGCAGCAGGGTCCCTCAGCGAGTCTGCTCAGGCAACATGTTAGAAGCCAAACAATTGAATTTGCCGGTACATAGTTTGCATGGTCTGTTTAAGGACTTTTTTTTTTTTTCTTTCCCGGTACGCGGGCCTCTCACTGTTGTGGCCTCTCCCGTTGCGGAGCACAGGCTCTGGACGCGCTGGCTCAGCGGCCATGGCTCACGGGCCCAGCCGCTCCGCGGCATATAGGATCTTCCCGGACTGCGGCACGAACCCGTGTCCCCTGCACCGGCAGGCGGACTCTCAACCACTGCGCCACCAGGGAAGCCCTGTTTAATGATTCTTAAACAGATGTTTCTAGTGCATTCTTACGGTTGAATTGTACTCCCCCAAAAGATATGAACCCCCAGTGACTCAGAATGTGACCTTACATGAAGATAGGGTCATTAAGTCAAAATAAAATGATCAGGGTAGGCTGTAATCCAATATGACTGGTGTCCTTATAAAAAGGGGAAATTTGGACACTGAGACAGACACTCACAGAGGGAAGAAAAATGCGAAGACACACATGAAGATGGAGGATTAGAGTGAGGTGTCTACACGCTAAGGGATGGCAAAGGACGCCAGAAAAGTACCAGCAGCTAAGAAGAGGCAAAGAAGGATTTCCCAGCAGGCTTCATTGGAAGCGTGGCCCTGCAGACACCTTGATTTCAGTCTTCTAGCCTCTAGAACTGTGAGACAATAAATTTCTGTTGTGAAAGCCACCAGTTTGTGGTTATTTATTTATTTATTTTTATTTTTGGCCTCGCTGGGCGGCATGTGGTATCTTAGTTCCCTGACCCGGGATCGAACCTGTGTCCCCTGCAGTGGAAGCGTGGAGTCTTAACCACTGGACTGCCAGGGACATCCCTGTGGTATTTTGTTATGGCGGCCCCAGCACACAGATGTAGGGGGCCGTGATGGCCTGGAATAGCGCTTCCACAACACAGGGCTGTGGGGATGAGAGGCACTGGCCGCCTGCCCTTTCTGGGGCTGAAATGGCAAACGGCGGGGAGCTGAGGGGAGAGGGGTCCCCCATCTTCTTGGCTGCATTCACTCAGGATAGCACATCTGGAGCAGTTTCCATCACATGGAGCAGGGGATGGGGAAGGGAGGGGAGCACATGGAGGTTCAAATGCCACAGACTCATTGTTCTTAGAGATTTAGTAGGCTTTTCTAGAATAAACGCTTCTCCACTTCCTGTATGCCCTCAGAACAATTTCCAGAAACCTTCAATGGTTGGCTTTTAGTATCTTTCATCAGTTAAGTGGTTGTGTCACTGGGGAGGGGCGTCCGCCAAGCTCCTCCTGCCGCCCTTCTGGAGGTGATAGCTATTGCCATTTTAGCTGCTTAGGAGAGAAAAAGCTTCAGCTCACAGAGGAAGATCCTGTCATTCTGCTTCCTCTTCCTCCCCAGTGGGGCCAGAGTCTTCCCTCCGCTCACCCCCTACTTACAATGGAGACCACCAACACCACGACCCAGGTCTCTGCCCCTCAGCAGAGCAGCAGCAATAAGGCAGAGGAAGCCCTTGACCCTGGTCATGCAGAGGGCTTGGTGTTGGCCTGACCCAGAGGGCTCCCGGGGGAGTATGACTTCCGTGAGGCAGGCGGCCACTCCTGGGAAAGGGCGTAAAAGGGAGTGACCAGAAGGGACACGAGTGTCGCTGGGTTTCACCACACATGGGGACAGGGCGAGGGAACAGGGCAGCTGGATTAGCGGCCCAAAGCCAGGGCCCCCTTCCGTATATAAATGGCCCCTCAGTGATGCTCATTAATGGGTATTTTCCTCTCTCTCCTCTCTCTCTTCAAAAGACACTATCTTCCTCAGTCTAGCACTTTGAGATGAAATGGTTTATTTAATTCAGAGACCAAATGTAGAGATGGTACAAGCCGAGGCCAGTAGGTCCATCTGGTGCAGAACCAGGAAGTGTGTCCCGTGCTCCCAGCCTTTCTTGGTCCTAATCCTCTCCGAGGGCTCTTTGCTAGGTGTCCCCTCACTGCCCCAGGGATGCCGCTGGCTCAGGGGACCGTGTTGTAGACCTTGTAGTTGTCCTCCTGGGTGATATGCAGCTTCCAGGGGAAGAGGTGCTTCTGGGAGGGGAGACCTTGGGTCCACTTCACCATGAGCCTCACATCCTCGTCTGATAGCAGCCGAACCAGATCCCCCTCGGCATCCTGATAATTGAGGGCGATGTCCTCCCTCTGGAACTCCCGCCTGGGTGGGAGAGATCAGGGTTCAGGAAAGGTCCAGCGGCCTTAGGCCTAAGCGTGGGGGTAGGGAGAGGGGACAGAGGGAGTTTTAGGGCCGGGATCTAAAAATCAGAAGAGGTCAGAGCTGGACACCAGCCCTGTCATCCGAGTGGTCCAACGTCCTACTATACAGATGGGGAAACTGAGACCTCCAGGGGACAACGGGACTTTCACAACAAATTAGTGGTGCAGCTTAAAATGTCTTGTGCATCTATGTGCTGAAGACGTAAGAACCGTCATAGGGAAGAAGAGTGGGTTTTGCCGGGCGCAGAGTAGAGCAGAAAAAAGCCCCTGTGTGTGGCTATGGAGAAGAACCTTTTAAGGATTGGAACCGTCCCACCTGGGGTGCAGGTAGATGGGCGAAAAGCCATCCAATTTTCCATAGGTAATCTGACAAAATGGGTCAGAAGCCCCATCAGACTTGCAAACACCTTGATCCCCAAATCTCACTTCTAGAAAGTCGTCCTAAGGAAATAATCAGGCAAGTCAGCAAATATGTGAATCCCAGCACTGCTCACGGTAGTAAAAAAGTGGAAGATAACTTCAATGGCAACAGAAGGGGATGTGGCTACATTAGTTACCGCGCATCCGCAGAACGATGCTGTGCAGCCAATTAAATAATATTTAAGGGGGAGCGGGGTGCAGGTGGGGTGTGTGCTGAAGAACTCTGAATGCGTGTCAGATAATGAGAGGAGCAAAATGCGAGGGGATTTCACCTCTTTACGTTGTCTGTGATTTCTGACATTCTTTTAAAAAAATAATGAATAGATATCGCTTTTGCAGTCAGGAATATAACTATGCTATTTCCATTCTGTAAAATAACGGTTCATAACTCAACTGGATCTTGGGAGGTGGTGGTTCCCTGAGGGCGGAGGGTCCAAGTCCAAGGTTTTGAACCTAGAGAGACTTTAGCAAATCCAGGCCCACAAACTGTAAGCCCCTTTACCTCTCTGCAGCCCCCCACTCATCTCTAATGTGGAGAGGCGACACCCACCCCTCAGGGCTGGGCTGTGGATAAAACAAGAAGGTGAAATAGATGCAGAACCCCCAGCCCCTGAATGCACTGTTTCCCCTTCTGTTCTCTCCTCCAGGGTGTCTGACGCCCCCAGTGCCTCCCACCCCAGCCCCTCACCTCATGAGCTCCAGCAAGTCCTTGAAGAGTGGGGTGCTTTTGAGGTCTTCCTCCACTGCAATGTCTCTAAGGGGACAAGGGGCAGGGGTGAGGAGGCCGCAGGCTGGAAGGGGGAGAGGCGGATGAGGCTGGCCAGGTCGTGCTGGACCCTGACACCCCGTGACAGCCTTTTGGCTTATCCGGAGGGCGCTGGGAGCCCCTGCGGGCTTTTAAGTGTGTGTGTTTGGTGGGGGGACATGCGATCTGGTTTGGGTCTTAGAGCCCAGAGTGTGATATGGAGGTGGGGGAGGGGTGGGGAGGGGCAGGGAGGCTGGACAGGCCCCTCCTTCCCAGCAGGCCACTAACTTGATGGTGCTGATGGTGTCCTCATAGTAGTAGCAGCGTAGCCAGTTGGTGGGGTCCTCCTCCTCCGGGAAGTCCTTGAGGATCTTCACAAAGGACACCGGGAAGATGCCTGTGGTTCCCCGGACAGTGCCCTGCGGGGGCGGGAGGGGGAGAAGGCACTGCCCTGCCTGCTATCAGCAGAGGCAGCGGGGCCATGCCCCGGGGACCCGCCCCTTTATAATGACAGGACAGGCGGATGAGCTCTGGGTCCCCTCAGGCAGAGGGAGGAGAAAAAGTGGGCAAGGTCACCAAGCTGTTCACCCCAAGGCGTCCATTTTAGAACAAGTTAAGACCTGAATTGATCTGGAAAGCTGCTTTCACCTCAGTCATTTATTCACTCAGTCATTCATTCAAAGGCTTCTTGAGTGCCGGCTACGGAGCAGGCCCTGGGCACTCAGAAGGGATGAAAATCCCTGCCCTCCCTCCTGGAGCTTCCAGTGTGAGGAGGGCGACAGACAAGGCACAGGTAAACAGGTGGACCTCACGGGGACTCAGGTGGTGGTAGGCGCTCAGGGAGAAAACTGTGGGGGGAGGGGTGGGGCCAAGTCACTCATGTGTCCACGGATTCCATCTGCTCTAGACCAGACAGCCAGAAATCTCCCTCCAGCCAGGCCTCTCTCCTAAACTCCATCCAAGACCCAGCCACTGCCTGTGCTTTGTCACCTGTTCTCTTAATCTTCGCAATACTACGGAAGACATATTGTTTCCGCCCCCTTTTACAGACGTATAAACTGAGGCTGAGGTACTACCCTCACTCCTCCCCAACCCTCCCTTCCATCTGAGGCCAGAAGTCGGCCACCATACTGACTCATAGAACTTTCTAGAAAACAAGAAGTCAACAAACATTTCCTGTTTCTGGAGAATGACCCAGCAATACCCCTCAGCTGTAACAGCTCGTAGACTGCCTGAGACAGAACTCCGGGACTGGCGTAAAATCAAAACCGCCAAGTTGCGAGACCAACGGTTGGTCCACACTCCTCGCCAGCCCCTGGATGCCAGGGACCCTCCCCTTCCCTCAATGATTCCAGGACCCCCGGCGGCTGGCCCTGCCTCCTGTGCCATGACCTCCTTCACACCCCACCCCCCAGGAGCCCCGAGAAAAGAGAGCCTTTCATAACTATAGGACTTAATCCAAAAGGCTGGCACCAGGCCAGGGCCTCCCACCCGGTGACCCCCCATCCCCCACCTCCAGTCATGCTATGAACCCTTGTATGGGTCACGCTTGCCGCGTGCAGGGACAAAGCATGGCCAAGATGCCACACACAGGCTCCCTATGGGCCGAGCCCTGAACAGCGGCGCCTCCTTCAACCCTTCCCGGAAACCTGTGAAGAAACGGCCACTGTTAGTTGTCTCCATTTATGGGAAAGGAAACCACGGGGTTGAGTAAGTTTCCCAAAGTTGCAAAGCTAGTTAAAAACAGAGCTAGGATGTCACGCCAGACTCTGGAGCTCAAGTCTCCCTCATCACCTTCACTCGCTCCCTGCGTGGTGAGTAACGTTACCCCAGATTACGGACAGTGCGTCTCAGCTGGGTGTGATTCTGCCCCCCAGGGCCAGAGGTCTGGGGACACATTTGATTGTTGCAACTGGAGGGGTGCTACTGGCATCTAGTGGATGGGGGCCAAGGACGCCGCTAAACACCCCGCAGTGCACAGGTCAGCCCCCCAACAGAGAACTGCCTGGCCCCAAATGCCAATAGTGAACAGGCTGAGATACCCTGTTATAGACAAAGAAATTCAACTCAGAAGGTTAACTGACTTGCCTAAAGCGACCGTTGGTTGGGGTCAGTACCAAAGGCAAGGGTAGGCTCAGAACCTGCTGCTCCAGCCACACACAGCTGTACTTCCTCAGGCTTCCCCGATCCACCTGCCCAGGTCTCCAGGACTATCTTTGGACAGCATCTCTTCCCTGGGGCCTTCTCAGATACCTCCATGTTCTCTGATCCCCTCACAGACTTGAAGTGACTTCACCTCCAACTTAACTTCCACCTCACCTCCATCCTCACCTCCAACCTCACCTCCATCCTCACCTCCAACCTCACCTCCAACCTCACTTCCATCCTCATCTCCATCCTCACCTCCAACCTCACTTCCATCCTCACCTCCATCCTCATCTCCATCCTCACCTCCATTCTCACCTCCAACCTCACCTCAATCCTCACCTCCATCCTCATCTCCATCCTCACCTCCAACCTCACCTCAATCCTCACCTCCATCCTCATCTCCATCCTCACCTCCATCCTCACCTCCAACCTCACCTCCAACCTCACCTCAATCCTCACCTCCATCCTCATCTCCATCCTCACCTCCAACCTCACTTCCATCCTCACCTCCATCCTCATCTCCATCCTCACCTCCAACCTTACCTCCACCCTCACCTCCATCCTCACTTCCAACCTTACCTCCAGCCAGTCTTTGTTGATCTGACTGAGAAGAAAGATCACATCTCCAACTTTGAAATTCAGCTCCAGTTTGCTGTTCCCAGTGAAGTCAAACAGGGCCTGGGGAGAAGGTGGAGTGAGGAGGGAGGGAGCATTCACTGAGCTCCTGCTAAAGTGCTTTACATGCTTCAGCATCCCATTTAACAGATGAGGAAGCTGAGGCTCAGAGAGGATAAGTGACTAGTCTGAGGCCACTCTATTTGTTAGCGGAGGAGCCGGGTTTAGAACCCATGTCTCCCTGACTCCAGAATGGTGCTCCTTCCAGGCCTGCCAGGATAAGCATGAGAGGGAAGGGGCAAGACTCCATGGACTGGGCAACTCCCCATCCCCCAGGCCTCACTGGGGACTCCAATGCCCCCAAACCCCTAGGGCATTGACTACACTGGTTTTGAAATGCCCATTTCTAAGGGTGCATCCCTGGGGAGCTGTGTGAGCCCCTTGAGGGCAGGGCCTGGTCTGAGTCACCTCTGAAGCTTCAGTCCCCAAGGCAGGGCTGACCCAGCAGAGCTTCTGAATGAATGATGGATGGGTGGATTCCCCTTTGCCTCTGTGTGCTCCTCACATGCCCTCCCCTCAGCTGGCTGGGAGTCCTCAGGCGTCCAAGGCCACGGTTGTGGGTCCTTCCACACCCCCCCCAATACCCAGCCGCATCCTGGGCACACAGCAGGCGCCAGCAGGACGGGCTCAGTGGCTGAAGGGTGGAGCTAGGCTGCTGCCCAGTGGTGAGGTACCTCCGCTCGTGGAGCTGCCATGCGGTCAAAGCCGGCGCCTTGTGGGGACGTGCTCTTTCTGTGGAGAGAGAAGAGGGGCTTGTCACCTCTCCTGCTTCTGTGCCCGGAGGAGACCCTCAGCAGAGGCAGGAAAGGCAGGGGAGGGAGAGGGTGTTAAAGATGCAGCTACAATTGCTCCTCTGGACCAGCACACTCCCCACAGCTTTCACTGCCCTGGAGGAGGATTGCCTCCCCTTCTGTGGACCAGGAGGCATAGGCTCAGATATACATTTGCTTAGTGCCATAGCTTGCCAGCCCTTTCACATTACTCCCACACTCAACCCCTAATTTTTCAGCTGAGGAAATGGGCTTCAAGAAGTGCTGAGCTCCACCCCAGGACACAGGGCTGCTGTGGGGCACAGCTGGCATTCAGAGCACACCTGCCTGGGTGCACAGGGGAGATGGCCAGGCACCACACAGAGAGGACGCTCAGAGATACTGGCCAGAGGGAGGAGGGAGGAGTTGTGTGGGAGGGCGGGGCTCAGGAGCCCTGCCCTGGAATTCTTAGCACCAGCAACCTCTTGTTTGGAAGCCCAGCCCTATTTCCGTGGCTTGGAGTTTTGAAGACTTTTTCCAGCTTAGGAGGCTCTGGAGGGAGCTGCGGGCCCTTTGGAATAAGGGAGTGAGTAGCAGCGCCTCCTGGGGACCAGTGTGATACACGAAGGAGCCACCGCCGGCCCCATGGAAAAAAACTAACCAGGGACAAGGCATCCCGGGAGAGGCTGGGAGGAGTGTTTGCAGACAGAACGATCCCTCCTCCCTTCCCTCCTCCCTACTCCCCCCAGGCACCCGAAGCCCTCGGACCATCTCCAGTGGTTGTGAGGCACCAAGCTCTCCCCGTCGATGGCCCAGCCCCTGTCCTCCAGCCCTTACTGTCAAACACGCTTTCTGTCCTCTAGGCCCTACGCTTGATTTCCCAAGCTCACCTAACAAGCCAAACCACCCTGGAGTGCTTAGGTATAGACCTGGTCTCTACTCCCTGCTTCTTTCAGGGAAAATAAGAGCCTTTGCCGCAGAGGCCTCTGGGACAGAGCGCCTGATTAGGAGCAAGTGGCCCAGGGCTCTAGCTGATGAGGGCACAGGGGCCGGTCACTTACACTTTCCGGGTGCGCGGGCGGAGCCGTCGGAGAGCCTGGGGCACCTGCTCCGCGTCATAGGACGACTGGTAGAAGAAGATGCGGACGTCCTCATCCATCAGCACCCAGATGGGCAGGCTGAGGAGGTGCTGCGTTTGGGGAGGATGCAGGACAGGTGGGGTGGTCAGCAGAAAGCTCTCAACATCGCAGCCCAGCTGCTCCATCCCCGTCCCCCATGCTGGGCCCACCTCTCTCCACTAATGGTCCTCTGCCTGATAACAAGTAAGACATATTTTAAAATCTCGGTAGGCTGAGGGTAACACGTCACAAGGTTTGCCCCTGGGTTCAAGGTCAGGAGGGGGCCAACTAGCTTGAGAACAGTTCATTTGGAAAAGACCCAAAGGCCTTCAGACATGACAATAACGGTGACGACAGGTAACGTGATGTGGTGGTGACTGTCCAGGCACTGCACTGAGTGCCCCACGGTGTGACCTCGCTCCATCTAACAATAACCTGGGAGTGAGGGCCAGAAAGGTGAAGGGACCTGCCCAGGGCCACACAGCCTAGTGAGTGACACCCAGAGCCGTCTGCCACCAAGGCTCATCCCTTACATCAAAGCGAGACAATGGTGGGGGACGTATTCCCCCAAATAACCCAAATTAACAACAGTTAGTGGAATTACAGCCTAAAAACATGCTTCCTGATACTTCATCTCATATCACAGTTGGGGAAACTGAGGCTCAGGGTGAGAAATTGCCCGGGCCGGTGGGCAGAGCTAGGAAGTGGTGGGGTCGGGACTCTCAATCAGATGCTGGTTACACCCACCACAATGCAACGACCCTCAGGCTGTGAGGATGCAGAGTGCCCAGGACCTGCCAGGGTCCCCCCAAGCTGCCCGCTGCACGGGTCCCCAGGAGCACTGTGATTGGCTTTGAGCGCTACCGCTCCAGAGGCACCCAGACCCCCTCAGAGAATTCCACGGGGGCAGCAGCATGGGGAGGGGCGGGAACTCCTCTCCAGAGGAACTGGGAACGCAGAGCCTGGAAAAGACACGGTTGTCCTATAGGGAGGGCAGGGGGCCAGCCCAGAGATGGGCTCAAGGGCACAGAGAGAGCCAGGTGATGCCCGGGTTAGCATCCCAGCTCTGCCGCCCATCTGGGTGACGTGGAGCAGGGGTGCCTCTGTATGTTCATTAATACAATGGAGGTGATATTATTTCCCCCGTGGAATTGTGTAAAGATTAAATAATTGAATACGTGCAGAACACTTAGAACAGCATTGGGCATCTAGCAAGGGCCCTATCCAAGCTGGATATTATCATTGTTGCTGTTACTTTTATTACAATACAGCACAGTGGGTAAGAGCACAACCCTGGAGTCACAGAGATGTGGGTTCAAATCCCATCCTACCACATATGTACACTACCAGATGTAAGGTCGATACCTAGTGGGAAGCAGCTGCATAGCACAGGGAGATCAGCTCGGTGCTTTGTGACCGCCTGGAGGGGTGGGATAGGGAGGGTGGGAGGAAGGGAGATGCAAGAAAGAAGAGATATGGGAACATATGTATATATATAACTGATTCACTTTGTTATAAAGCAGAAACTAACACACCATTGTAAAGCAATTATACTCCAATAAAGATGTAAAAAAAAAATCCCATCCTACCTACCTAACTGCTCTGTGACACTGAGTGAGTGACTCTACCTCTCTGTGCCTCCATTTCCTCACTTTAAAATAGGGATAAGAGTATTGAACTCATAGGTTATTGAGGGAATTAAATAAGCCTATTTATTTATCCAATAAATATATATCAAGAGCCTCCTTGTTGCCAGTCAGAGCACTCCACATAGTTCTAGGCAATTGTCATTGTCACGCGAGCCCTATTCTTCATGAGCACAGAGGTGCGACCGGTGGGTAGAAGTCACAGGGAGTCGGGCTTTTCTAATAGCTGTCCGACAATGGACGAGCAGCCTGGGTCAGGGGAGAGTGGTAGTGAGCTCCCCGTCTCTGAATGTTTCAAGCCCAGGGTGAGGTTACCATAGTACTGATTGGCCTCTGAGCTTCGAGGAACCCACTCAGACACAGACAGGCAGAGATGAGATCCTTCAGGCTGCTGGTTGCCAAGACCAGGCGTGGATGGAAGAGCTCCAGCTCCACAGCCCCTGCTCCCTCCTTCCAGCCCCGCTCGAGGAGAGTGGAGCCGCCGGCTGCCCAGAAGGAGCAGCTGTCACAGCGCCCCCTGGAGGGGAGATGCCTCCAGTACTGGAGCCCGTGGGCTTTCCCACCCTACCTCTCCTCTGCCCAGAGCCCAGGATTCCTGCAGCCACTGGGGAGGGCAGGCGGCCACCTCCTCCCTCCCCCACCCCCTTTATACTCCTGGGGTCCCCTCATTCCACTAGGAGTCATGCTCTCTCACATTCTGGAAGCAGGTTCACAGTTTACAAAGCACCTTCCTGTCCTTTTCTCAATAGATCCCAACATCACTCCCCTCCTGTGAGACAGGAGAGCTGGGGGCACGGCTCCATTTCATAGGTGAGAAAACCAAGTCCTAGACAGAATGAGCAAATAGCCCTAAATCACCCACTCAGTGTCAGAGCAAAGACCAGAGCACTTAGCTCGGTGCTCTTTTCCCGTAAGAGTAGAACAGGGAGGCCTCACTGTCTGTGACGATGCCTCTGGGCTATGAAGAGGGCTTCTCGCCCCAGTTTCCTAAGGTTGTCATCAAGCCAAGGTTTGCATGCCTCTAGTGATAGGGTGCTCACTACCTCACGAGGAAAACTATCCCTCTCTTGCCCAGCTCTAATGGGTGGAAGGTCTTTCCTGACCAGCCTGGCTCTCTGCCTTTAAGATGTTCCTTCCTCTGCGTTCCCGTCCTCTGAGGAGGTAGACAGTTTACAGGTTGGGGAATACACAAGGGCATCCATCCAAGGCCCATGCATGCAACTAAAATCCAGCCTGTGGCCTGTTCATACAAAGGTGCTATGTGACAAAGCCAGGGCCTTGGTCTGCCGTGCCCTTGTTATACAGACCGTATCCCTTTATGGTTTCATGACCCACCTGTCTGTATTCCCCCTGGACAGCGGGGACCTTGGGGCAGGCATTGGATCCTATTCTCCTCTGTACCAGGACACCCGGCACAGCCATTAGATTTGTCAGTTCAAAGTGTGGCTCTCTGAACTTTCTCCATTGCTCCTGTCCCATCCCCAGGAACCCTGAGGACACATCCTGTTTCTCTCCCTAGGCTTGGCCTTTAAGGATTGAAGATGGGAACCATCAGAGCAGAAGAGCCAGCCCTAGTTCCCAAAGCCATGCCCAGGGATGGTGCCTGGGCCCCGCCCATTCTCAGCATCCTGGGCCCTCCCAGGGGCCCCCTGGCCTGGCCCCTCTGTTACCTTCATATAGGCGTTGAGGGCAGGTATCCTCATCTCGGCGATCTCCTGTTTCACACCCACGTAGACTTTGGCTGAGGAGACACAAGAGCTCTCCTGGGAATCTGACCCAAGAGTGTGGCCTCTGGGCCCGGAGCTGCCCACCCGGGCCAGGAACCCTCCACACTGGCTCAGCGCTTTTCCCTTTCCTCTTCCCACAGCGCTGCGGTGGCCACCATCCAACGTGCATTTTCTGAGTTGTACTATCACCAGTTGATATTTTTCTTGTTTTAATTGTTTATGTATTGCCTGTTCCTACACACACACACACACACACACACATTCTTCGCTCTGAGAGAACAGGATCTTTGCAATGCTCATAGCTGTGTTCTCATCACCCCAGCTGCACATTCGTGTCACCTGAGAAGCATTTAAAATCTCATTGCATAGGACTCACCCCAGAACAATTAAATCAGAATCTCTGGGAGTGGGACCCGGCCTCAGGATTCTTCTTCTTCTTCTTCTTTTTTTTTTTTTTTTTTTTTTGCGGTACGCAGGCCTCTCACCGCTGTGGCCTCTCCCGCCGCGGAGCACAGGCTCCGGACGCGCAGGCTCAGCGGCCATGGCTCACGGCCCCAGCCGCTCCGCGGCACGTGGGATCCTCCCGGACAGGGGCACGAACCCGCGTCCCCTGCATCGGCAGGCGGACTCTCAACCACTGCGCCACCAGGGAAGCCCATCAGGATTCTTTAAATCTCAAGGTACTTCCAATATGTCACCAAGGTTAGGAACCATGGTGTAGAATAATGCCCAAATCGATAAATATTTGTGCAGTGGATGGGTGAATCATTCTTCACAAGCAAGGCAGAGTGTTTGTGGGGAAAGGGAAAGCGATGACGGCTGACCAAAGACAAATGTCCTCTCCAGGAGCCTCAGGTGGGGGTCCTGGGAGAACTGCCCACCCAGAGAGCCCCCCAGAAAGCAAATGTGAGACGGGTCGGCTTCCTGCTGCCCGCTGCCTGTGAGACACACCGGCTGGTGTCTGGCGGTGTAAGGAGGGTAGCGTCTGAGGTCTGGGGTAGAGAGAGACATTGGGGAATTAGTAGCCAGAAAAGGGCAGTTAAAATCACAGGCACGGGTCAGATTGCCTATGGGGGAGTGAGAAGACAGAACTGAGGATGACGGTACAGAGGATGCCCGCCTTCCAAGGAGCACCAGAGGAGGCAGAGATCTTTGAGGGGCCTCGGGGCTCAAGGAGGCTTGTGGCCAGAGTGCCCACTTAGGACACGTGCTTGTTTAAAGACGGAAGAGAACCGAGCCCTCCCGTGGCGAGGACTGGCAGAGAATCAGAAGATAAAGGAGAAGGTGAGTCTACAGGGAGGAGAGGTCAGCTGAGATCAAGAGGGACCCCTCCTCCCTGCTGCTCAGAGAGGGGGAGGGGGCGGGGCGGGGCCAGGGAATGGGCGAACCCCTGGGAGACAGTCTCCTCCCTGGGGCTGGATGCTGGACACTGGAGGCAGGGAACCTCGGGCACTGGCTGAGGAGGCAAAGCAAGCAGACACTGGCAGAGAGGAAAGCAAGCTGGAGGCAGGGTTTGGAGTTTGAGGAAGGGAAGGTCAGGAAGTGTCTTTGCTGTTTAGGGGAACGGTGATTGGATGCAGCCTGCAGCGTGTGCAGGGCACAGCCAAGACCACTCCGTGGACCCGAACCCCCACTCTGGTGGAGTTTTCTCCTGCTGGGCTCATGCAGGCTGGCCTTGAGAAGCCAGAGGTTTGGGCCTGTCCAAGGTGAGGATGGAGCAGGGGAGGCAGGTCAGGAGACAAGCGGTGAGGGGACTGTCCAAAAGCAGAGGTGCGCGCCCACAGCGTCCCAGCAGAGCAGGGAAGCAGGGGGAGCCGCGGGGACCTGGGGAGTGAGAGGGCAGCTCCCCCACAGGGGACAGAGGGAGGGCTGGAAGATGAGTCTGTGTTTAACGTGGGAGACACGGGGATTCCTGTCTCGAAGAGGAGAGGCCCGGGCTGATGCGCTCCGAAGCTGGCGGTGGATCGCTGAAGCAGGGCGGCCGTAACGCTCATTGGAGAGCAGGGGGTCAAGGGCTGTAAGTCCGGAGAGCCAGAGGTGGCAGCCCATGGCTGGCAGGAGGGGGGCCGTGGACTAAATGAACGGTTTTCACTAAAATAGAAGGGTTTGTGCTAAAATAGAAGCACCGATCAGCGCCCGCAGAACTGGGAGGAGAGGCTGGCGGGCGCCGCTCCATCCTGGGGCAGCCCGTTGGTGGCCTACCTGGGAGCGTGGGAAGGATGCAGGTGTAGGGGCTGGCCTTGTTCTCCGGCCCGAAGCGCTCCTCCAGCTTGCTCTGCAAGGCGTAGAACTGGCGGTAGCGGCGGTAGATGAGGTACTTAGACCCCCCTTTCGTCTTCACCTCGATGACAAAAACCTAAGGAGGACAGAGGCCAGGGGGTGGGGTCTCGCAAGCCAGGGGGTGGGACCTCATAGGCCAGGGGGTGGGGCCTCGTAGGACAGGGGGTGGGCCTTTGCAGACCAGGGGGTGGGGCTTTGCAGACCAGGGGGTGGGGCATCGCAGGCCAGGGCCAGAGCAGGGGAGAGGTCCACAGGTCCTAGGGTCAGAGCAGAATTTCTCGACCTTGGTATCACATGTGAGGCCAGGTAATTCTTTGTCGTGGGGACTGTCCGGTGCACCGCACTGCGTGAAGCAGCATCCCCGGACTCCAGGCAGTAGACGCTCTGCCCCAAGTGTGATAGTCAAACCTGTCTCAAGACATTCACTGCCAAGCGTCCCTTGGACGGCACAATCGCCCTGTTGAGAACCCCTGGGATAGAAGTGAAGAGAGGAGAGCGCTGGAGGCGCAGAGGTCAGAGGGTGAAGGTCCAGGGGTCTCTCTTACAAAGTGGCTGGTGAAGCCTTTCTTCTCCTCGATGTCGGCGATGTTGGCTGAGGTGGCAATGTCGTCGGGAAGCTGGTTGAAGTCGCTGAGGGAGGCGGGAGGAGAAGAAACCTGGTCATCACCCTGCTGTTTTGGGTGGCCCCTGGGTGTGAGGCCCCGTGCAAAGTGAACCCGTGTACCTGCATTACCCTGTTCAACACCCCTCTCGTGCCAGGCAGCGACACAGACCAGACCTTGACAGTGAAGGCATTTGGAATCGGAGCCATATATCAACAGCCATAGGAGAGTCTAGCAAATCGCTTTGGGGCTGCGTTATTCATCCGGGAACAGGGAATCAAGCACCCCTGCCTATCAGACCCTGTTCTAGGCCCTGGATCACAGGGGTAAACAAAGTCAACACACACCTCCCAGGGAGAATGGCTCATTATACCCGGGGGGAAATCCTCACAGAGCAGGTGACATTGGAGCCAGGTCTAGAAGGCTGAATAAGAGTCCACCAGGTACGACCGGGGAGGGGGAAAGGCCTTCCGGCAGAAGGAACAGCATGTGCTAAGGGTCTGAGGCCCCAGGAGTGGTTCCAGGTCTAGTGTGGCTGGAGTCTGGTGTGATCGGAGACTGAATAGGCAGATGAGGCCAGGTTGAGGAGGGTCTCCAGTGCTGAGCTGAGGAGTTTTATAGGCAACGGGGAGCCATGTAAAGCTTCAGAAGAGAGTGAAAACACAATAGGACCCCGGCTTTAGGAGGCCATCTGGGGTGGCTGCATGGAGAGGAAAAGGAGGGCAGAGACTGAAGGGACAGAGCGCCCCTAGGATGCCCTGAAGGGGTCCAGCTGAGAGAAGATGTGTCCCTGAGCCAGACAGTGGCGACGGGAGGAGAGGACAGACACAAGGGACACCACCCTTGGCAGGCACTCTTCCATTTTTGTGTCCCCTGCTTCTTCCTGCTAATCAAGCTCTATTTTTTTTCAGGGTGGCAATGCCTAGCCCCAAGGTGATAGATGACCATTGGTCTGAGCCAAACATACTAATCCCATTGCTGTTTCCCAGACCCCCTTGCAGCTAGGAGCAGCCCTACGAGCAGTTCTGGCCAATGAAACCTAAGAGGAAACCTAGAGGCTGTAGCAGCCTCTAGGAGAGTGTTCACTTCAAGATCCAGAGGATTGGACAAGGCTAGCATGGTCTCCTGCCCTTTCCCCTTCTGCCTGCCTGGAAAGCAGGTGAGACATCTGGAGCTGCAGCAGCCACATTGCATCCATGAGGCAAAACCATGAGACTGATCACAGGAATCTCTGGAACGCTGGTCCTGAAGTCACTGAGCTGCAGAACCAGCTGTGACCTCTACGTCTGGACTTCTCGTTATGTGAAAACATAAACCCCTGTTTGTTTCAGCCACTATCAGTTCCTCTGTTCTCTGCAGCCTTATGCATATCCGACAGACACACCACTACTTTGTGAGTCATTCCAGAGTTACGACCAGCAGGGTTTGGAGACGGTTTGGACGTGGAGATGAAAGAAAGGGCAGTGTCAGGAGTGACACCCACATGTCACCCGTATTCTGACCAGGATGGGTGGGTGGGGGGGAGCCTGGTTGATGGGCTCAGTTTGGGGCATGCTAATCTGAGAGATCCCTTGGGCACACAGGTCGAGGTCTGGCAAAAGGTGGCGTGTGGCTCTGGAGTTCAGCGTGGGTGGGGCTGAACCCCACTGGAGTGGGAGTGGTAGAAACCATCTGCCCTGTGACTGCTGGTTAAGACCCCCAGGGAAGAGCAATCACTGAGCAGAGGAGGGGGCTGAGAGGGGCAGATGGAGGAAGAGGAAAGGGACCGCTAAGGAGATGGAGAAGGAACAGTTAGGGGTCTCTGAGTCCAGCCGATTGTGAACAGATGAGGAAATGAGAAGCAATTAGCAATCCTGTTACTGCTGCAGCGATTGGGAAACAGAGTGGGAGTGGGGGGCAGGGCTGCCCCGGCCGAGCCTCAGAGCTGGCTGGGACCTCAGTCGATATTGGTTTCAAAGTCTACACACCCAGTCCCAGCCCTTGCTGGTCCCCACGTGACCTGGGCTGCTTGGGGTCTCAGGCTACCTCAGGACTCTGGAGGCTGGCGGGGAGGTGACTCAGGGTGCCAGAGGGCGGGAAGAGGAAAGCCCCAGCACTTCCAGAGCAATTTGGTGGCGGCTGGCAACCTCCCCACTCACTTTCCACACATGTCCTGTGGTAGCACCCATGGGAGAAGCTTCCTCCTCCACTTTCTCCCCTGAGACTGTGCACTTCCTGGGTATTTCACCTGCAATAGGATGGGGGTGGGGCAGGAAGAAACCAGAGAGGTAGAAATGGCCCCTTCCGGGGAATCAGGAGGGTTGGGTAATAGTAACTACAGCTAACGATTTCCTGAGCACACACCGAGCACCAGGTGCCTTCTAAGACAGCGTCACCTTCTTCCAGACAAGGAAACTGGGGCACGCAGAGGTTAACGAACTTGCCCAAGTAAGTAAAGAAGCTGGGATTTGGCTCCAGAATTTTGTTCCCAAACACTGCTGCACTGGCCCTGGTCTGAAAGCTCCCAACAGCTTGCTGCGTGAACTCAGATGAACCGCAGCCCCTCCCTCCCAGCCTCAGTCACCGCATCCAGAATAATAATAATAACGTTGTTAGCACCTACTGTAGCTCAGACCCTGTTAAGAACATGAGGACATGGCCTCTGCCTTCCTGGGTCTCATAGTTGAGTGGAGGAGTTGGACAAATAATTACCTAATTTCAGTGGTCCTAGAAGCTGTGAAGGAAAAGCCCACGATGTTTCGAGCTGCAGCAGGAGTCTGGCCATTATTGTATTCCCTCAACAAATTGGTAGTCGTGGGCAAACAAGCTTGGCAAGCAGAAAATTCTAAGACGAGGGTGACGTTTATCAGAGAGAGAGAATCAGGGGTCCTGTGTATATAGGACAAGGTGCGCTCAGATCGAGGATGGTAAGGGAGGGCTTCCCAGAAGAAGTGGCACCAGGTCAGGGGGAGAAGTAAAGAGGACCTGGCCTCAGGATGACAGGCAAGTGAAAGAGCGAGTGCAAAGACCCCCAGCCATGCAAGAGGAGGCACGTTATGAGGGACGAAGCCAGCGAGACAGGCAGGGCCTGCTCACGAAGGGCCCCTCAGCCTCACCCTTTGGTGGTGGGGTGAGGAAGGGGTTACGTCGGGAGACCTGTGTGTCATGGGGCGGGAGAGCACAGGTGAAAGATGAAGACCTGAATTCGCGCTCTGCTGTCACCAAGGTCAGCAGCCTTGGGGAGACTCCTCTCTGCACTCTGGCCTCTCCCCGACTCCAAAATGGGGACCATGGAAGTATTTACATCCCTGGAGGGTTCAGAGGTCACATCTGTAACAAGCACAGCTGGAGAATCCCCACGAGAGCAGGGACCCTACTCACTGCTGCATCCCCAGGGCCCAGAACAGCCCCGGCACATAGTAGGTACTCAGGGAGACGCAAGGCCACTCCCTGTGTCTGTCTTTCAACAAGTCTGCTTTGCGCCACATGGAAATAGCCTGGCTGCCAGGGGGTTGGGTGCGGGGAGCTGAGCCTGGAAGTTGCTGTATCAGGGCGACGCCAGGGGTGCAACAAACCCGGCTGCAAGTCCCACTAGAATAGCTGCCCGCTAGACACCTCAGCCGGGACCCCTCTGAGCTGAAGTCAACTCAGAGTCCATAGATTCATATCGTTCATGAGAAGTGCATTTTGGGGGCCTGCACGGGAAGGGCTGAGTAAGGCGTGGAAAGACCCTGAGGCAGCAGCTAGTTCAGGTTTTGTGCTGCCTGCACACAGTAGGTGCTCTAAACATGTCTGTGGGAAGCAAACTCCCTCCCCCCATGGCAGTCCTTTCCATCTTTAGACGTCTCGGGTCTTAGAAAGTCCTACTGCCAGAAATCTACTGCCCTCCCATCGCATCCTCCGCTTCGGCCTCAAGCATCGGGGCTCACTTTCAGACAGGCATCCAGGTGCAGGGAGGCTGAGAGACCCCAGGGCCTGGCTCTACAGCTCCATGAAGGAGGGGAGCAGGGCGCCTTTCCTCCGTGGAGGGCCAAGGACATCTGCAAAGGGACGGGAGCGGGAGGGAGGGGACACACTGTCCGGCTGGCCGGCTCTGGTCATCCTCTCTCTGACCCGCGTGCTCTGAGAAATAGAAGTACCACCACCTCAAACGGCAGCTGTTTTCCGAAGGTTCGGGTTGGCGCGCCAGGCCCAGTCTCCAGGGAGGACTCGTGGGCTGGAGGGGCTGGGATCTGGTGGGAAAACCTCACCCCAGCCCCGAGCACCACCCTCTGTGGCTCTCAAAGGCCACTCTTGAACTACCCTCCAAGCATTTGCTTCTGCTGCCCCTCCCGCCATACACACAAGCCTTCGGGAATTCCACCCCGGGTTCCACTTCCAGCCACAGACTCCCCCACAGGCCCTCTGCTGCCCACTTCGGCCCAGAGCAGCCTAGCCCATCTCCAGTGACCCTCAGAGCCACCTCCACACTGTTACCACACTCTGATGTCACCTGCTGGTGTCACCTGCTGTTCCAATCCAGGAGGGCAGGAGCCAATCCCTGTGTCCTCAGGTCCCCCTAGAGCTCGGAGCACAGGGCTGGCTACTGAGGAAACATCCAGAAAGTGTCTCCTGAGAAACGAGGCGAGGCCCTGACAAGGCTGTGCTCTGAGCCCCAGCCTTGCCATTCATTCCATGTGACCCTCAGTAAGTAATTTATTCTCCTTGGGGGCTCAGTTTCCTCACCCATACAGTGACAGGATTGGACCAGAAGGATCTAAGAACGTTTTCCAGCTCAGTGGTCCATTCATGCCTTTATTCCTTCATTCATTCACTCACCAGCATTTACTGAGCACTTAGTCTGTACTGGCATTGTTCAAACCCTGGGGATATAGCAGTTATCAAAAGACATAAATACCCTATGGGACTTGCTTCTAATTGGGGAGCCAGTGGTAAAGAAAACCAATGAGTTGAGCATAGACTATTATGCCTGCAATGTAAGGACTACACAGGAAAAGGAAACAGGGCAAGTGTTCAGAGGGGGCTATCAAGGAAAGCTTCTCGGTGGAGGTGATATTTGAGACAAGCCCTGGAAAAGAGCCAGATTCTACGCCTCTGTCTGAACAGGAAATGAAAAGCCATTACTGAACAGTGTGGAGCAGCAAGGCCCAGCCTGGGCCCCAGGACACCTGAGTTCCCGTCCAGACTCTACCACCCACTCCTGCGTGACCCTGGGAAAGTCACTCCCCTCTCTGAGCCTCAGTGTCTTCATCCGTGCCTGAGGGAGGTGAGCCATGACTTGGAGTTTCCTTAAAACAGTTCTCAGAGCCTGCATTTCTGAGTATTTGGGTTCTGACTCAACTCCAGTCTCTCAACTTTCGACGTTGTTAAGGGGCTGCAGGAGGGCAGGCCTCCATCCCCCAAGGCCTGCCAGGAAGAGTGAGGAGGCCCCGGGAGGGCAGCGCCCCTGCACTCACCTCTCAGCACGCAGCTGTTGGGCCGTGGCCATGGCTGTCAGTGGTCCAGGGGAGGGGGTGGCGGAGGTTCTTTCCCAGCCAGGTCCAGGCTGAGTTTGCCCCTCACTTCCCTCCAGCCACCCTGCGTCTCGGCTGTGGTCCCAGGAGTCCTCAGGAGCTGCCTTTAGGGAAACCCCAGCCTTGCTTCTCTCAACTCTAGAAGAGGCTCCTCCCCCAGGCCCTCTGGGGCTGGCCTGTGGCCCACACTTCCTCTTCCTCACCTCCCAGCTCTACCACAAGTGGGGAAGTGCGCACCCGCTGACACTGGGTATGCAGGAGTGCACTGATGTGGGGGGTGTTGGGGACTTCCTCGATGTCAGTTCTTGGGGCCAGGCTTCAGTTGGGCATCAGAGACCTCCTCTCCATCAGAGATCGGGTCCCTGTGCTGGCTCAGCCACCATGGGGACTTATAACCTTGAGGAGTCACTTCACATCCACTGACTCATCAAATCCAGCCTGCACCCCTTCACTGTTGAGACTTACCCAACCTATTCCCTAGGCCTGGAGTGCTGGCCTCCACCTTGCCTACCTTCCCAAAGGCCCAGGTCAGAAGCCACCTCCTCCAGGAAGCCTCCCTGGTTCCCCCAACGAAGTTAGGGCTTACAGGTGCTTGTGTCATATTAGAGTGTGAAGGTTGGTTTATGCTTCCGTCTTCCCCTTTTCCTGGAGCTCTGGGCTGTACTTTCCTCATCCCTAGATCCCTGGGCCTACACGGGCCTGCCATAGCCAATCCTCCCTACAGGGCTGTCACGTTACAAACCTGATCACACCATTCCCTGCTTAAACTTTAACTGCTTCACCCTGCACTTAGGAGAAAGTCCAAACTTCTAGCCCTGTCTGCCTCCAAAGTTCTGAACACCCTACTGGCTTCCCCAGCCCCCTCTCCCGGGCTGTTTCCTTCCCACACTGGCCTCTAGTCCATTTCTAGAATGTTCCAAGATGTTTTCTCCTCTGGGTCTTTGTGCATGCTGTTCCCCTGCTGGAATGTTCTTCCCTGTCTCCTTTAGGGCTCGACTTGGAAGTCACCTCTTTAGGGAGATCTTCCCTGAACACTCACCCTGCATATGTCACTCTCTCTCTGATATTCTCTCCCCGATCCCTGTACTTTTGCTTTAGAGCATTCGGAACTATTGTAACTTCATGTTTGTTTGTGCATTTGTATGTTTGACCACTGTCTTCCCAGCTAGCGCAGTGCCTAGCACATTGCAAGTGCTTACCCAATATTCAGGAAATGAACACAATGCTTCTAGTTGGTGATCCTGTGGCCCCTCTAACATGTCTGGCTATTGGATTCCGAGGGAGCTCTCCCTAGAAGTTCACAGCCACACCCAGGAACCCCCAACTGGTCACACACACACACACATACACACACACACACACACACACACACACTCATATTCCCATTCATATAAACTCATGCATCACAGATACAAAGTAGAAAGGCAGCAGGAAGAGGATATAGATGGTGGGGAAACCGTGCCTTGTACCATCACAGAATGGGCCCTTCTGACTCCCTCTGCCCCAAACCCATGCTGAATTAAGACCCCCCAGGACTGGGACAGGGTTCTGCAGGGACAAACCCGGCTGGGTGGAGCCTGGAACCAGGACTTCCCACTGCAGTTCCTTTGTTATTTCCCAGACACAGGGACTGGGAATACGAGCCATTCTCAGGATCCCAAGGGCTGTCTGGCTCCAAGAATGAAGGGCAGCTGGGAGCCTCAAGTCCTTCCTCTGAACCTCGTCCCGCTCTACCCAGCCACCCCAAGGGACCTTCTGCCCCCAGTAGAGTTCAGGGTGGAGGCAGAGTCCCCAGGAGGAAATATGCTCTGGGCCCAGCACTACAGTCCTGACCCAGTGAGGATCTCCCTCCCTCTCTTCAGGGCCAAAGGCTCTTCTGAAACCAAGATCCTTTATGGACTCCTTGGGAGGCAGAGACCGCTTTGGAGAAGGACAGAAGAGAAGACAAGAAAGGAGAAAAATGGAGAGAGATACCCAATCAACAACTATTTACCAAGAAAGGCATTTAGAATATAGATATAAACTAACATGGCAGGGTGAACACAAGTTGAAATTTCCCATCCTACTCCAGGCATATAAAAACTGCTAGATAATAAATTTTTAAGTATTTTAAACATAAAGAGTCCAGCTCAAAAGCAAGAACGTGTAATTTTCCGATTTTAAGAGAGGGGAAATCTATACCAGTGACAGGCACGCCACACCCAATGGGAAAACCAAGGGTGGAAATGGGTTCATAGGGCTGAGATTTTAATGCCTAATCTGGGACTAGGTCCAGGCTATAGGTCCTGCTCTGTCGGCAGGAAGTCAAACCTGCGCTCCCAGTGTGAAACTGAGTGTCAGAACTGATGAAAGGAATAGAACGTCTCAGCTATCAGCCTGGGGTCACTGCAGGAATTGAGATACTCTCCCAGGCCACGGGTGGAACGAGAGAGACATACACCAGATCAGAGCCTCAAGCCTGAAACGTGCACTGATCTAAGATCTAAGCTGCCCACATGGTATAGAATTCCCAAGCTGAAGCATTACCTCAAAATACTTTGGAGTCCATGAGCCTGCAGAGCAATAACGAAACTGTCCCGTGGGCTCACAGACCAAGATTACAAATGGTGGAAAGAGCCTCTCCACTATGAAAGCTAGCTCATAGACCGAACGTACAGAAGAATTCACACCCAAAGAGCCAGAAATAATACAAACAATGACTCCGACCCAGTCCCTGGTGTCTCCGGGTTCCGCTCAACTGGAAGATGAAACAACTAAATGATCAGTAACAGGACAGGGTTACTTGTGGCCGATGTGGCCATTGTCTGTGAGTTCCAAGAGGGGCAAGCGCTGAGCCGCGGCTGGGGTCCAGGAGGACGCTGGCCTAGAGTTGGTCAGGAAAGACAGGAAGTGACAACAGTTTTAGCCAGAAAGTAGGATCCAGCACTGACATGCGATTGTGTGCATCATCATACGTGTATAGTTAAAAACACGTATTGTATACAAACGTGTTTATAAACACGTACAAGTCTGTGTAGACAAGCGTGAGTGTGTTTATGCTGTGTCTATCCAGCATGTGATGTGTACAGTAGTGACATTGTGAGTCTGAGAGGATATATATATATATATTTATTTATTTAAAAAATTTTTATTGCGGTTGATTTAAAATGTTGTGTTAGTTTCTGGTATACAGCAAAGTGATTCCATTTTATATATATACATATATATTCTTTTTCAGATTCTTTTCCATTATAGGCTATTACAAGGTATTGAATATAGTTCCCTGTGCTATACAGTAGGTCCTTGTTGTTTATCTATTTTATACATAGTAGTGCACATATGTTAATCCCAAGCTCCTAATTTACCCTCCCCTTCCCCTTTGGTAACCATAAGTTTGTTTTCTGTGTCTGTGAGTCTATTTCTGATTTGGAAATAAGTTCATTTGTACCATTTTTTTAGATCCCACATATAAGTGATATCATATGATGTGTGTCTTTCTCTGTCTGACTTACTTCACTTAGTATGATAATCTCTAGGTCCATCCGTATTGCTGCAAATGGCATTATTTCATGCTTTTTATGGCTGAGTAATATTCCATTGTGTATATATCCCACATCTTCATTATCCGTTCATCTGTCGATGGACATTTAGGTTGCTGCCATGTCTTGGCTATTGTACATAGTGCTGCTATGAACCCTGGGGTGCATGTATCTTTCCAAGTTAGAGTTTCCATCTTTTCCGGATATATGCCCAGGAGTGGGATTGCTGGATCATAGGGTAACTCTATTTTCAGTCGTTTAGGGAACCTCCATACTGTCCTCCATAGTGGCTGCAGAGAGGATATATTTAAATGCTGGAATCTAAGTGGGCACAAAATGACCATAAACATGAATACATTTACAGCATGTGAACCTGGGTGAGCTAATATGTCCTTTTTCATCCTTTCTTTACTCATGTGTAAAATAGGTTTACCGAATGGGGTTGTAGTAAGAATTAACAAGAAAAAAATGTGTGAAAAGTGCCTAGATGTGGGAATTTCTAAATCTTATTCAAAGTTTTCAATGTGTACGTGTGTGTGTATGTGTGTGTGTGTGTGTGTGTGTGTGTGTGTGTGTAGGGTAGAACAAGCCCTCAAATTCACCTTCCCAGGTTTCTCAAGGTCTTCCCTCCCCATCCCCGGCCCCCTCCACCCCCAGAAGCCTCCCGTGGCCCTGACTCGGCGGTAGGGGGCAGGGACAAGGATGTCCAGGGAAGGGCCAGGGGCCTGCGGTGGGCCAGCTCTTTCCCTCCCCAGCTCCTTCTCTCCCTTTCTTCTGTCCCTGCCCGTGGATCTGCTGAATATGGGTATTTTCCCTGTGGCTCCTCGTATACAGAACACTGCTGCTAATTTTACGCCCGAGCTCTGATACTGTGTAATTTGAGGCCAGACACTGTCAGCAGCGGGCCGGCTGCGGTTCCCCGTGTCCCTCCGCCTCTACCACTGGTCTTCCGCTGCTGCTACTGCCGTAGGAGGAGAACGAGGCAGAGGAATAGCCAGGGAGGGGAGCCAAACCCTTCACACATTCCAGCAGAGCACATCTGTATCCAGCCTTTCTGGGTAGATACAAAGAAATGCCTGAAGTGACCTTCTGCATCTCGAGAACTGACCTGTGATAACCTCCCCCCTCCCCCTCCCCCCGCCACAGCCCGTGAGTAAAACTCACACACAAGTCATCCAGCTGTCCGAATTGGTAGCTCCCGGTCTGGGCAGTAAAGCTCACATATTTTATTCACAGAAGCATGCACGCTGGCCCTCCCTTCCCGCCAGGTTGCTTTGAAGGTTACACCCAAACCTAACAGCTCAGAGGTTTGAAGCACAGAATCAGGAGGAAGAAAACTGCTAGGGGCAGTCGGAAGCCAATGACAGTAAAGTGACATTCAGACAGTGGCAAAGAGGATGGAATATGAGAAATAAATAGGCTCAAGGACCAAATGCTGGGGGCCACCCAGAGAAGGGGCATCGCTGCATTACGAAGGTTTACTAATATCCATTCATAACCACGTCTCCAAGGAAAGTTTCAATACACTCAGAACGTGCCTGAGGGATTGCGAGAGCCTGAATGAGGACTGGATCTAAATGTCACCAAATGCACAGGCTTTTTCAAACCTTACTCATTCGGGGGCTGTCGGTATGCGAGGTAGAATGAGGAAACCTACCTCTGAGTAGCCACTTGTTGGGGCTAAGAGCTCCAGCTGCAGGAAAGGGAGCGCGGTGATGGTCAGGGGCTGGGGAGGAGGTGTGCAGCTTCTGCAGGACCAGGAGATGCTCCCAGAAGCCCATGATGGGAACGCAGTAAATGCCTGCTGCCTGAATCAGTGACTCTCTTAGGGAAGAGAAGGAAAATCTTAGATTAGACTGAACAAGATTCCTGGGGAATCCCTCATGCCCTGAATTCCCCAACCCTGACCCACATGTGTCTCTTTATAGTTTATGAGGGGAGCTTCACTGGACCTCCTCTCTGAGCCATAAGGAGCCACCTGGCAGGCCCTCAAGAGCAGTATTTGAAGACAGAGAGTGTGTGGGTGAGGCCACGTGCCCCTGCCCTCCTCTGTGACGCGCCAGCAGCAGAGCTGGGTCTGGAACTCAGGTGCCCTGGCTCTGGCACACACGAGCTCTGTGACCTCTCTGACCATCAGTTTCCTTGTTCATTTTTCTAAATAGAGATAATATTTGCTTCATAGGATTATTGCCTTATTCATTTGTTCAAAATGTAGTGAGCACCTTCTACATCCCAGACACCTACTGCGTGCTAAGTTCCAGATGAAAGTCATTGTTCTTGTGATACATACCCTCTGGAAGTGTGTTAAATAAGGTGGTTGGACGCCAAGCACTCGGTACGATGCCTGGTCCATGGAAGGTGGGCAGTAAATCATTGATGTTAATGTTATTATTGATGATCATTTCCTTAGTAGGTCTTGGTCCCTTCTTAATCTATCTCTCCCTGCACACCTTGCTCCCCTCTGACTTAAAACATCACATCAAATTCTATTGTTTTCCCCATATATGTCATCCACTATCACTGCACTTGAGTTGTGGAAACGACTCTGCACGTAATCAAAATATTTACGGAAATAGACCACCAGGGGGCGCTGCGACCCAGAGGCCCAGTTCCCACTCTGCCTCGCTACCTAGAGGAAGAATGTCGTAAACCGCAAGAAAACTACCGGTCCGATCAGAGGGTCAAATTGTGTGAGAGAGCCTGGCAGAGCGCTGCCTGCTGGATCTCACAGCCCTCTCCAGACGGCCTCATCAGTCAGAATCTGAGCAAGATTCATGAGAAGATGCTCCCTGAGGCTTAAGGATCCTGAATATCCTCTCCGTTGATAAGTATGATAACGGCCGAGATGCTCTGAGTTTACTGTTTAACTAACCCTCCACCATAAAATTGCAGGAGTGAGGCTT
The DNA here is from genome assembly GCF_964374135.1 of Grampus griseus. Lineage (NCBI taxonomy): Eukaryota > Metazoa > Chordata > Mammalia > Artiodactyla > Delphinidae > Grampus > Grampus griseus. The sequence continues at coordinate 91,802,101 of NC_139005.1, read as the reverse complement.
CCCTGGTGGTGCAGTGGTTAAGAATCCGCCTGCCAATTCACGGCACACCGGTTCGAGCCCCGGTCTGGGAGGATCCCGAGTGCCGCGAAGCGGCTAGGCCCGTGCACCACAGCTACTGAGCCTGCGCTCTAGAGCCCGCGAGCCACAACTACCTGTGCACCTGTGCATCTAGAGCACGCGCTCTGCAGCAAGAGAAGCCACGGCGGTGAGAAGCCCGTGCACCCAGTGAAGAGTGGCGCCCGCTCGCCGCCACTAGAGAAAGCCCACGTGCAGCAACGAAGATCCAACACAGCCGCCCCCCCCCCCCAAAAAAAATTTGCAGGAGTATATGAGTTAGCACTTGCAAAGCCCTTACAACAGTGTCTGGCTCGGAAAGCAGCTCAGTGCATGTTGGCTCTGATTGTTGTTACTTAATCCTCACACCAACCCCCATAAAATAGGTCATATTTTTATCCCCGCTCTGAAAATGAGGAAACCGAGGCTCTATGGGATTAGGAAACTGAACCAAAGTGACCTAGAGGGTGAGCTGCATAGGAAGATTTTGACCTTAAATCTGGCTGACTCCAAACCCACACTGTTAATAACTGTGCTATACTGGCCCATTCATTCATTCCACAAGCATTTAGCAACCACTCTTCACAGGTAGAAAGGATAGAGAGATGAATCTGGCACAGGTGCTGCCTTCAGGGAGCTCACACTCCTGTTGAAGTACACATGTAAATATGCATGCATGCATACACACGTGCACGTGCATGCACACGCATGCATATGCACGGGCATGCACGCACCTGCACACACATGCACATACACAGACGTGTGTGCACACGCACACTTGGAGACATACACACACACACATGCATGCATGCCCACACATTACACGTGCATAGAGAACAAAGCACAATACGGGGAGAAACCAGGAGATACACGTTAAGAATCCAGTTTCCCTGATTCTATGCCCAATGGTGTCTTCAGCCCCCAGGGGGTTGCAAACACAAATGTCTCCAGGGACCTGGCAGGTATCCTCAGTTTCAGATGGAGCCAGGGTGGAAAGGCGAGGGCGTGGGCAAGCTGCGGCCTAGGGTCTGCCTTCCATGCCATCACCTCTGGCACAGAACTCCAAAAGACTCCAAGACTTCTAAATTTGAACCTGGCCTTCCAGCTTGCCATGAAGTTCTGCTCGTCAAGGTAGAAGGGCAGAATTGTTTTATTTGCGGTTTGTGGGCTCGTTCTGCAGCCTTATGTATTTAGACACATGGTACGCGGGCCTCCATTTGTCCTACCGCTCCAGTCCCCGTAGTGTTGGGGTCCGTAAGTAGGGCAGAGGGACTTGTAGGTCACAGTCATCCTCTGGATTTCTTTCAAAGGGGAGAGAGAATCCATGAGAGTGTTTTAAAAAAAAGAGTGATGTAATCTGATTAACTTTTTTAAAAAAATTTATTTATTTATGGCTGCATTCGGTCTTCATTGCGCGCGAGGGCTCTCTCCGGCTGTGGTGAGCGGGGGCCACTCTTCCTTGAGGTGCACGGGCCTCTCATTGCAGTGGCCTCACGGGCTCTAGGCGCGCAGGCTTCGGTAGTTGTGGCAATGGGCTCAGGGGTTGTGGCTCGCAGGCTCTGGAGCGCAGGCTCGGTAGTTGTGGCTCACGGGCTTAGTTGTTCCATGGCATGTGGGATCTTCCCAGGATCAGGGCTCGAACCCGTGTCCCCTGCATTGGCAGGCAACTCCCAACCACTGCTCCACCAGGGAAGCCTTGATTAATGTTTAAAAGATCCCTTTGTCTGCTACTTGGACGGTGGCTCACGGGAGGTGGACTTGGAAGTGAACAGACCATGTGCCCCTTCTAACAGCATTGTTTTTAAGAATTGGCTTTATCGAGGTATAATTTGCATACGATAAAACTCACCAACTTAAAGTGTAATTCAATGGGTTTTGACAATTATGTAACCATCACATCACAATATAGGAGATTTCCATTATTCCTAAAAGGTCCCCTAAAAGATCGTGCCCCTTTGCCATCAATCTCCTGCCTTCCCCACCCCAGGCCCCGGCAACCACTGACCTGTTTTCTATCATTCTATTTTGCCTTTTCTCAAATTTCATACAAATGGAATTAATTATAGAGTATGTAGTCTTTTGTCTCTGGCTTTTTTCACATGGTATAATTCATCAGAGTTGGTGTGTACATCAGTAATTTATTCTTTTTATCGCCAAGTAGCAGTCTATTGTATGAATATACCACAATTTGGTATCTATTCACAAGTTGATGGACATCAGTGCTGTTTCCAAGTTTGGGGTTATTAAAACAAAGCTGCTGCAATCATTCACGTACAAAGGCTTGTGTGGACATGAGTTTTCATCTCTCTTGGGTAAATATCTAAGAGCGAGGTGCTGGGTCGTATGGTAGGTGCCTATTTAACCTTCTAAGAAAACCATTTTAGAAAGTGGTTGCAGCATTTTGCATTCCCTGCAGCCAGCCAACAGGAGGCATATATGTTCAACGTTCCAGATCCACGGTGGCTCAGAGACGGGGGCACCAGGTTTGTAAAGACCAGGGGTCTAAATGCGTCCGTAGCCTGTGGGCTAGTTAGTATCTCCTCTTAGCTCCAAACCTACCCTTCTGTGCTCAGCTTTCTTGAGCTGGGGTTGGGTCTCCAAACCGCATTTCTGCTTTGCCAACTGATTCCCAGTAATCTCTGCCACTAGGGGGCACTAGAGGGAGGCCGGAAGGATGGAGAGTAGACAGGCATTTGTTCCTTTATATTTGTTCACTGTACCCAGCAGTGCTGCCCTGGAAGCTGTAGGTGGTCCCAGTAACAATCGATTCTAGTTTCTAGTTTTTTCCACATTCCCAGTATGAGGCTCACCTCATCCCCTCCTCAGCGATCTGAAGTTCTGAGTTCCAGCTACCTAAGGTCTCTTCTCCAAGTTTCTAAGGCACCAGCAGCAGCTGGGCAAAAACACCCCCTCCACCATCTCCCTCCTCCAAGCTTCTAGGTTGTGACAACCCTACTCTCTTTCTCCTGTTCCCATGGTCGTAGGAAGCAGTTACTATCTAGTTACCTCAGTGTCCCCTTTTGCCTTGTCAGTCTTCTGAGATCTGTTCAACCAATTCCCTATATTAAATTCTCACTGCTAAAATAATTTGTCTGCTGTTTCCCCAACACCCAGCCAGCCTCGCAGGCCACAAGTCTCCCTCCCAGCTAGAATGTCCCCAGGGAAGCAGGAGGACAGGCCCTTGGACAACTCACCTAACCACTCTGACCATCAGTTCCTTTATCTGTAAAAAGCACCAAGCTAGAGCCTGATCTAATTGAGGGTTCAATAAATATTTGAGGAAGGAAGTGGGGGAAGGAGGTATTTTGTGTTAGTTACAGACGCCTTCTCAGTTTGGGCATGTTACAAATTTTATTCCAATATCTTACAGGGAATGCAAATTCCTCTCCCTCCTCACTCTGTGCTTTTGTTCTTGACTACAGAATGTTCTAGAATCCATGTTCCCCTTCTTCCTCTGGTAATAAAGTCCAAAGGAAGTTGGGCTGGACTCGTGTCCCCCTGGTAAAGGTACCATTTCCCAATCTACCTTGTAGCTACATGTGACCACATGACCAAGGGCTGGTCAGTGGGATGGGAGGGGAAGCTATGGGCACGACTTCTGGGCTGTACCCTCAAAGGAAGAAGGCATATCCTCCACTTCCCTCCTCCCCTTCCTGCTGGCTAGAGAGGCCCAGGGTAGCGAATGGTTGAACAGCAAAGGCGAGGGAGCTTGGGTCTTGGACCCATGCTGCACAACTCGCATTCAGCCCGTTCATGAGAAAGAAAGAAATCTCTATTGTGTTCAAGCCGCTGACATTTTGACCTTCGTTTACAGCAGCTGAGCCTGTGTCCGACTTCACGCATTAGAGCAGTGCTGGCAAACGTGTTTTGTGAAAGGGCCAGGTAGTAAATATTTTAAGCTTTGCGGGGCGCCGTTCTCGGTCAGTCCTAACTACGGGATTCTGCTGTCCCAGCGTGAAAACAGCCATAAACAATAAATAATTGAATGGGTGCGGCCGGCTTCCAACACAACTTTATTTACAAAAATAGGCCACAGATGCGGCCCTTGGTCCGTACTTTGCAGATCCCTGCAGCAGACTTAAGAACCAAGCGTCTCCCTGATAACGGTTCACAGAGGCTCTCCTGAGAGCTAAGGAGAGCTCAGATGGGGATGATGCCCTGCCCCCACCCAAGGTCGCCTCCTTCCTGGGGATCTGCTTCTGTTTCTTTGTGCCACTACGATGCCACTGTCTTTAATTAAAACTCTGCCCCAGAAAAGAAGGGCTCCTCTGACTGTGGTCTGTACAGCCTGGCGATGTCGGTAATGGATGTTGTTTAATGATTCCATTTATTTTTTCACATTTTTTAAATGGAGGTAGAGTTGATGTACAATATTATATAAGTTTCAGGCGTACAACATAGTGATCCGTGATTTTTAAAGGTTATCCTCCATTTATAGTTATTATAAATGATTGGCTATATTCCCTGTGCTGTACAATATATACTTTTGTAGCTTATTTATTTTAGACATAGTAGTTTGTACCTCTTCATACTCTATCCGTATCTTGCCCCTCCCCCTTCCCTCTAACTTGACTTTCTTAAGGTCCTTTTAATTCTCTGCATCACCTAAGCTGGTCAAAGACATTTCCTGAAGGCTGGGCAGCCTCTCTCTCTAGCTCCTGGGAGTTGGGGGTCTCTATCAGATCGTCTTCTAGACTTTCCGCCTCTTCCTGCTGAAGATTATGTACCACGAGCACATTCAGGTCAAGGACTGTGTCATATTCATCTATGAATCTCCAATGTCCAGAGCAGGACCAACAGGAGTTTGTGGGAGAGAGGAGGTGAAGAAGGGGCACAGCAGGTGAGGGGCTTGCAGCCGGCTGGGACTGAGCTTCCGGTCCCAGGAACTCCCCTCTCCCTGGGCCAGGCTGGGACCCTGGTGACCGAGGTAATACGTTTCCTCTGCCTCATGGCTCTGCCTTCTGTGTGAAAAGAAGCGCTTCCTCTCTCCTAGCCCACAACGTGCAAGAGCTTCCCAGAGTGCCCCGCCGCCCCGGAAATGTACACACAGGAATCGGACCGCTTTGCAACAGGAGGTCCTAGAAATTCTGTAACCGCCCTTCCATCCTCTCCCCCTTTGGCAATCTGCTCCCACCCCTGAGTCCCCGGGACCTCCTGCCAGAGGGGCCAGTACTGCTCTCGGTGCACCCACCTCAGGCCTTACATAGGCCCCTTCTCCAGCCTTGGCCTCTTCCGATGCCCACGAAGCGGCCTTGGTTCCCTGGCACCGCCTCTCCAGCATCTCCTCCTGGTCTGGGGACTCCATCCCAGACTCCTCAACACCTGCTTCCTCAGCCCCCTTCTCACCCTTCACACCCTCTCTGGCTGTGGGTTCCATCCACTCCCCGGCCTCATTCCCCGCCTCTCCCAGCTCCAGCCCACATGGCAGGTTGGTCCCCGAGCATGTACACAGCTTCTCTGCTTGACCAATTCCCACTTCTCCTGAAAGACTCTATGTACCGTCTACAGGAAAGGTGTCGCAAGGATTAGAAATGTGGTACCTCCTGGCACACAGTAGGTGCTTCAGATGACGAGGTTAGGATTGTTATGTGTAGGGGACCCTAGAGCCCTGGGGGTGCTGGCAACAAGCATGGTTACTGCTTTCATCAGATCCCAGCGTGGGCTTAACCTTCATAATGACATTTGATGCTCTGACCACTCCAACCAGTGTAGTGGTGAGAGGAGGGGTCATCCTTTCCCCATTTCACTTAATGGCAGGATCTAGACCTTCTCCAGCCCCCAGCCCTGATTCTTTCCAAGAGTCCAGTTTTTCTAGAAAGAGGAGGAAGAGGGGCCTTAACTCTACTACCCTGCAGCCATACCCTTCCAGCCCTACCCCAGCCCCCTTGGGCCCTGCAGTGTCCCATGTGGGGCATGGGTCTGCCCCTCATTCCCCCCCAAACCACATTTACAGGCTTCTATGGAAGGGTGGAAGGTGTGGGCTCAACCAGAGGGATGAGAGGCTCCTTGCTGGCTCTCTGTCTTGGGCCAGAGGCATGGCCCACTGCAGGAATCTTCTCCCATGGAAGATCCTTCCTTTCCAACTCTCCTCCCCACTCAGTGGCTCTGACTGCACCTGTTACTTCTTTTCATGGACGTGTCACCGTTTGAACAAAGGATGCAGACACTTATTTCACAACAAGGAAGAAGACTTTGAGGGATGCATTGGAGGTTAATGCACTGAGTCCTTGCACACCTGAAAAGGTCTTCATTCCATCCTCATGCTTGTTTGGGCTTAGCTGGATAGAGACTTGTTTGTTGAAAATCATTTTCAACAGAATATCAAAGGCAGTTTTCCACTGTTTTCTAGCATCCTGTTTAGGTCTTGGGAAAAACAGAAATACCAACTCCATTCTTATTTTTGTTTCAATGGATTAAAACTTTTTTTTAAATGTGGAAGCTTTGGGGACCTTCTCTTTATCTCCGGTCTTCTGAGGTTACACGATGATGTTTGTGGTGTGGATTATTTCTTGTTCGTTTTACTAGTTCCCAGTAAACCTTCTCAATCTTCAGCGTGTGGAAATTTTGTTTCTTTGATAATTTTCTTTGCTCTCTCTCTCTCTGTCTTTAATTCTTCTAAGTCAAATGTTAGACCTCCTGAGTCGTTTTTCTAAGTCTTTTTTCCCCCTCATATTTTCCATCTCCATGTCTTCCTGTTATACCCAAAAGATATTTCTGTGACTTATCTTCCAAAGCTGCTACTGAAATACTTATTTTAGCTACCTTATGTTAAATTTCAAGATCTCTCTCTTGTTCTCTGATTGTTCAGTATTTCCTATTCTTGTTTTATGAATTGTATCCATCAGCTTTTGCTGTGTAACAAACAACCACAAAAATCGCAGTGACACGTAACAATAAGCAATTTATTTTTGCTCATACATCTGTGGCTTGACTGGAGTCATTCTGATCCAACGAATCATTCTTTTTTTTTTTTTTTTCACCACGCTACATGGCTTGCGGGATCTTAGTTCCTCAACCAGGGATCAAACCTGGGCCTCAGCAGTGAAAGTGTGAAGCCCCAACCGCTGGACTTCCAGGGAATTCCCCAGTGATTTGTTCTTGAGTCCAATCTAGTGGGACAGTGTTTCTTCCAGTTTCTTTTTCTTTTATCATTTTAGTCTGGTATCTCTGTTTCACATGGGTGGTTTTCCTCATGTGTCTAATGTTTTTTGGTTATTCATTAGTATTTAAGACAAATGCACTAATAAAGTTGATCAGAAGCTCTGCAAGGGTGGGAGATGGCATGTGCATTGACAGGTGTCTATTTGGGTGTCGGGGCAGGGAGGCATCTATGTTGTTGGGAACCTCACAAAGATAGCATGTATAAGTCTGTTTCTCTAGTAAATTTTCCAGTACTTATCTTGCAGCTGACCTATGACTGCAATGTAGGAGTGGGCAAGTGTGGACTGGGGGTGAGAGGATATAGGGAGGATGTTCTGACCACTCAGAATGTAAATTTCCAATTAATACCATTTTCAGCCCTGGCTCTTGTCCCTGTCTTCCGCCATGCTGGTGGCTTTCGTGTCCTGAGAGTCTCCCCTCCACCATCTCCAGAGAATAAGTCCCCTGCAGGAGGCTCAAGGGTCAGCCCCTGCCTACTGGCTCTCAACTCGCCCCATCATCCCCTCCACCTGCGCCCCTAAAGTCCCGGTCCTTGTTGGGGTCCTGGAGGTTCACTCGTTTTCTTCTCACTGGAGTCCCCTTCTGTGTGCTCTGGTTTCTGCTGCCTTCTAAACATGTTACCATCATTCCAAACAAATCCCTCTTCTAAAAGTGTGTTGCACTCTCTCAATGCACCCTTTCTATTCCCTTTGCCCTTGTGGGATTATACTGTTTATATTTTTTTCTCTATAACGACAGCTCGTGCTCAGGAGGGAGGAGAATCCAACACTGCTACCTTTTTTCTACAAAGTAGTTTATTGCTTTTTGTGTTTATAAACATCTTTCATCCAGACTTCGCCCAGGGGGCCTCTCTAGTAACAACACAAAAATTAATCAAGGGATTTTCCTGAACTAAGAAGTCATCATCTGCTACCAACTCCTCCAGGAACGAAGCATAACAGGCATTTAAAAATTGGCAATGCATATTGTTTTCTTTCATTTGCATTATTCCTCTCATTTCATAGATGAGGAAACTGCAGTTTGGAGAGGGGAAAGAATTGTCCAGGTCACAGAGCTGAGCTGGGACTTGAGTTCCATCCTTCTCATTTTAGAGTGCCTGCTGCTTCCCCTACACCACATGGCCTGGGGCCCGGAGCGCTCCTCGATGGAGAACGCAGATGCAGGGGCCACACACAGACCAGGTGTTTTACCTGGCTCATTCAGCACTGCCGGCCGCGACGGTCCCCGTTTATACACAAGGAAACTGAGACTCGCCGGAGTGACAAACTGCACATTCTCAGAGGGCAGCTCCCCCTCCACGAAGGGCTGACTTCCACAATTTTCTGATGCTTCTCTTACAGACATTTCTAACTTTGTCACAAATTCAAAGATGGGTTTCCGACAGACCTAGCTTAGGCATCCAACAAGCATCGGGTGCCATGGAGACCGTGAAGCAACAGAACCATAGGAGAGGGTTTTCCCTTTGGAGACTGTCATCTGCCCTGGCCCGAGGAGACCCAGAGGCCTGGAGAGGCTGAGTACCTGGTACAAGGTCACTGGCCCCCATCAATCCAAGAGCTCTCGATTCTCACCATATGAGAGAAAACACCCTTCGTTCTTAAATGTGATGACTAAACTGTGTCTCAAAAGCTAATCCAATTTGCAGACCTATTTGGGTGGAGGTCTCAGGTGGTGAATCATTGTTTTGCATGCCCCCCTGCTGTTTGTGTAGCATGTGCTGGGGACGGGTGAGGGGAGCCGGCTGGGAGCTCCCTGGCCCCCATCCTGAGTGTGTGGCCCCCGGCCGAGGGACTTTTAGGCTAAAGAACCAGGCCAGATGGGTGTCCGCAGTGCCATGTGGGGAGGGAGGATTTCCAAGCCCTGTGGACTAACTCTGGGAAAAAAATGGGTCACCCTAATGCTGTACAGTCTTCAAAATAAAAGTCTCCAAATAGTAATGGGCTGGAGGTGGCCACAGAGCAATTGGGCAAGGAAGCTGGGGAGAGGGGAGGAAACAGGGCCAGGGATGGGGAGGGAGCTTTCCAGAGAAGCAGGCACGGCTGAGCCATTGTCAAAATATTGATATGCTTCTACACCAGTCAGTTAAAAAGCACTGCCCCTTGGTGCCTGTGCACTGCCCCCCTCCCCAACACTCGCCCCGGAATTCTGCAGCCTCCTCACAATGCGGCAACTAAAGGGTCAACGCCTGGTCTATCAGGTGGCCTCCAGGACACTGCTTCGGACCAGACAATTGTGGTGACAGATTTTGAAGAGGACCCCTGAAAAAATAATGACATTAACTGACACGGATGCCACGCTGGCTTAGAGCATTCACTCTCTGCATTAGCCCAGGGCCTGTGTGCCAGGCCCTGTGCTGGGCCCTGGGGAATCAGGCAGGATGCAGGTGTAGCTCAAAGTCAAGTGAGGCTCAGAGACCTGGGAGTTGGTTCATTTGGCTGCAAATAGAGCAGAAGCGGAGAGAGAGGCGAGGCGAAGCGGAGAGAGAGGCGAGGCGAGGTGGAGAGGTCAGCAGCGGACAGACCAAGGAGGGTTTTAAAAGCAAACGAAGGAGACTGAACTTTATCCAGCAGCCCAGGAACACCTGGGGAGGGATCTGAGCAGAGGAGGGACCGGATGGGATTTGCGTCTTACCTAGAACATCAAGGAAGTCAAGGGAAAGATGTGCGGGAGCAGGGCAAGACGAGAAGCTGGAAGACTGGTCAGTAGCCTGAGTCTGTATCTAGGGGAGGGTCTGAGGAGAAGGACAGACAGAAGGCAGGATCCCAAGATCCCTGGCTGATTCCATACAGCCACACTGTGTATGGAGCCAGGTTCAATATCATCCCCATTTGAAACGTTGAGAACGTTGAGGTTGCAGAACAATAAAAGTAGCCCACCTGTACGGAGTGCTTACTGTGTGTTCCAGCACTGCTCTAGGGGCTATACGTGTAAAGTACCAATAAGGTATCTATTCCTATGATTTCCATGTTACAGATGAGGAAACCAAGGCAAAGAGTCAGTAACTGGTTCAAGGTCATGCTGCTAGGAGGCAATGTGAGAAGAGGAGAAAACTCAGAAAGAGACTCATGCTGGCTTTGAAGAGACGTAAATTCATTCTGTGTGTCGTTAAAAGGAAATTCCAGGTAGGATAGAAGGAAATGCCAGCTCCACATAAAGCATGTTCTGACAGGCCAGGCTGCCTTGTGAAGCGGTAAGCTTTGGGTCAATGGCAGTCTGCTAGTGCAGTGAGGGGTCCCTGTAGGGTGAACCGCCTGGAGCAGAGGGACATCCTAAGAGGGGGCTCTGGATCCAGGTGAACTGGGTTCAAATCCTAGCATGCTACCTTCCAGCTGAGTGACGTTAGAAAGTTACTTAGCCTCATTGTGACTCAGTTTCGTCATCTATAAAATGGGGCTAAGAGTAGTGTCTGTCTCCTAGGGTGGTTAAATGAGTCAATACATGAATTAACTCACCATTATCAGTACCCTCATCGCCTGAAACCGAGCCCCTCTAAAACCAACTTCCCTTCCCGAGTTTATGATTGCTGTCTCTACCCAAACCCTTTCTTGCTCCCTCTGACCTCAATCTTGTGCGAACTGAACGCTAATCAACGGAGTCAGATGACTAAAATTGCTGTTGTTAAGATCATTAATGACTAAAATTGTTGTTGTTGATAACATCGTCCATGTACTAAAATTGCTGTTGTAGACATCATCATTAACATACAAACTCAGGTTGTTTGTCCAGGGAAAGATGGGTTAACAGGCCCTGAGCCATGGACCACCTGGCCAGAGAATCGTAAACTGGAGACATCCTGACTCCTGAGACTATGATTAAGAAATGTCAGAAGATGACGATTCATCCCAGCTTCTTTGTTCTTCTCCTTTAAAAATACTCCCAACTCAAAGACCAGGTTGGAGGGGATCTGAGACTTGCCTCCTACTCCTTTGCTTGGCGCCCTGCAATAAACACTTTGCTGCAAACACCCACTGTCAGTGTTTGGCTTTTTGCATCTCGGGCACAAGAGCCCTTGCTTGGTATCAACATCCCAGGGTTGCAGGGTGGCAAATGGCACTGAGCCCAGGAAAGTAGGCCAAGAGCTAGTTAGTGAGGGACCCAAGAAAAGCAGGCTTTCTCTGGATTCTCTTGAGTGACAGGCTGCAAGCAGGTTCCAAACACCGGGTGATGAGCTGAGCAAAAGACGTGCCTAAATTCATGCCCTCTTTGTGTGTACTTCTCAGCTGCTCTCCCTTGGGGTTCAGTGAAGTCTTTTGACAGTTTCAGGATGATTCTGCCTGAATTCCAAGGATAAATGTAGGAAGGAGTTTGTGTCCCTGGTTGTGCTGGAACATTAAGTGATCACAGTATCCCCTTCCCAGCTCTTGAGGCCAGAGTGAAGGTGATGACAGATCCAGACTCCAGGGAAGACCCTGTCCAATGCCTGTGAGGAAATTGCACTTTCTGTGCTCCACCTTCATCTCGCTATGCTCGCACACTTCCTGTCAGGGTTGTAAAAGTAGAAAACCAAAACCAGGAGGAAGGAGACAGCTCAGTAAGTCATATGAGAAGATCTGTCTCATCTCTTCATTGTGAAGAGTTCTTTCTGATGCAAAATGGACAAAAACGCAAAAAAGAGGGCTTCCCTGGTGGCGCAGTGGTTGAGAGTGCGCCTGCCGATGCAGGGGACACGGGTTCATGTTTTCCCTTCTGCTTGCTGTTCTCCGGAGCATCACCTGGCCTCACATCTGCACCCTAGCAATGGCCCTTCATCTCCGCGGCAGCACTTGTTACCATCTCCGGTTTTTCCCAGCACCCAAAACTAGCCCTACTGTATTTCCTTCAGATCCCAGAGCCAGCTGGCGAGTGTCCCTTCTCAGTGGTTCAGATCTCAGTTCTCCAGGGTCCTGTCTATGAACCTCTAGGTTGTAAGACCTGTCTAAACAATTCCCTCTAGTAAATTCTCTCTATTAAAATAACTGCTTTCTCCTTTTTGGCTGGACCCTGGGTGAGGCACTAGGTAGATTTGATTTGGGGCGGTAACCATTCTTTAGACCCCAGTCTTGGGAAAAAAAGAAGAAGAAGAGAAGGGGAAGGAGAAGAAGGAGGGGGAGCAAGAGGATCAAGCTGCCTTTTTTGCAATTTTTTTTCTTTTTTTTTGCGGTACACGGACCTCTCACTGTTGTGGCCTCTCCCGTTGCGGAGCACAGGCTCCGGACGCGCAGGCTCATCGGCCATGGCTCACGGGCCCAGCCGCTCCGCAGCACGCGGAACCCTCCCGGACCAGGGCACGAACCCGTGTCCCCTGCATCGGCAGGCGGACTCTCAACCACTGCGCCACCAGGGAAGCCCAGTGCGTTTTTAATTTGGATAGAAATCACCAAATTTCCCTCCTAAAAGGGAAATTTACATTTCCTCTCCTCATTGCCATTGCTGGATAGGATCATACTTTAAAGTTCTTGCCAATCCGATAAAAAAAAAAACATTTCATTTTGATTTGTGTTTCCTTTATGGCTGATGAGACTGCGCAGAATTTAACACATTTATTAGCCGTCTGTATTTCTTTCCCTTTTACCCTCCTGTTTGTGCTCAGGACCCTTTTTTCCTATCAGATTGTTCATCATTTTCTCATTGGTTATGAGCTCTTTGTAAATCAGCACCCATCAGCTCCTTTTCTATTGTGCGTGTTGCAAATATTTTTCTGTCCATTTTGTTGTTTGCTTTTTGATTGTATATATATGTATATATATACAATTTTTTTTTTTTTTTTTTTTTTTGCCTCGCAGAAGTTCTACATTTTCCTCCAGTCACATTTTTCCATCCATTTATTTATGGTTTCTGGGCCGCCTGGTGGTTTTAGAGCTGTCCTTCTCCTTGTTAGCAGGTTGCTCTGGGTTGCTCAGTGACTCAGTGACTGGCTCCATCCCTGTGCTCACCCTCCACCACCCATACGCAGGGATGCTCCCCCTGAGAAGATTCAGCAAATGTGGCCCCTTGGCCTGCTTTAATCTGGGAGGCCTCCTGCCTCCACCTTCACGGCGAACTTCGGGATGCATCGGCTTTGCTTCTCCCCTGACATCCACTCCTTTTAAGGAGCTGTGCATCTTATATGTTCCTTAATCCGCCAACTAAATTTACCAGCTCTTGCTTACAGCCAAGGCATCAGCTAAATTAAACTTTGGAGTCGTGAACACAGTGTGTCAGATGCACCCCAGTGAGGAGTGATGAGAGTAGCCACGCCCCATCTGTCCTGAGGGCTGAGGGTCAAGCCCTGCCTCCTGGCATCTCCCTTCATTGAGAAATGCCACTGTGGTCGGGCTCCCCCCGACCTTGAGCATCCCAAGCCCAGCCATGACCACGTCCTGACCAATTTCAGATACTTAGACTCCACCTTTACATTCACCTACGTTGGTGGCCCCAAAAGTTGGGCATGTGTAAAATGTCTTGAGGAGAACCTTTAAGATGGCAAAGGAGTAAGATGTGGAAATCACCTTCCTCCCCACAAATACATCAAAAGTACATATACATGTGGAACAACTCCTGTAGAACACCTACTGAACACTGGCAGAAGACCTCAGACTTCCCAAAAGCTGTGTGGCTGACAGGGTCTTTGTGCTCCAGCCAGGTATCAGACCTGAGCCTCTGAGGTGGGAGAGCCAAGTTCAGGACTTTGGACCACCAGAGACATCCTGGTGCTATGTAATATCAATCGGCAAGAGCTCTCCCAGAGATCTCCGTCTCAACGCTAAGACCCAGCTCCACTCAACCACTAACAAGCTCCAGTGCTGGACCCCCCATGCCAAACAACTAGCAAGACAGGAACACAACCCCACCCATTAGCAGAGAGGCTGCCTAAAATCAGAATAAGGTCACAGACACCCCAAAACATACCACCGGATGTGGTCCTGCCCACCAGAAAGACAAGATCCAGCCTAATCCACCAGAACACAGGCACCAGTCCCCTCCACCAGGAAGCCTACATAAGCCATGGAACCAACCTTACCCACTGGGGGCAGACACCAAAAACAATGGGAACTACAAACCCGCAGCCTGCAAAAAGGAGACCCCAAACACAGTAAGTTAAGCAAAATGAGAAGACAAAGAAATACGCAGCAGATGAAGGAGCAAAGTAAAAACCCACCAGACCAAACAAATGAAGAGGAGATAGGCAGTCTACCTGAAAAAGAGTTCAGAGTAATGATAGTAAAGATGATCCAAAATCTTGGAAATAGAATGGAGGAAATACAAGAAACATTTAACAAGGACCTAGAAGAACTAAAGAGCAAACAAACAGTGATGAACAACACAATAAATGAAATTAAAAATTCTCTACAAGGAATCAATAGCAGAATAACTGAGGCAGAAGAACGGATAAGTGACCTGAAGATAAAATAGTGGAAATAACTACTGCAGAGCAGAATAAAGAAAAAAGAATGAAAATACTTGAGGACAACCTCTGAGACCTCCGGGACAACATTAAATGCACCAACATTCGAATTATAAGGGTCCCAGAAGAAGAAGAGAAAAAGAAAGGAACTGAGAAAATATTTGAAGAGATTATAGTTGAAAACTTCCCTAATATGGGAAAGGAAATAATCAAGTCCAGGAAGCGCAGAGAGTCCCATACAGGATAAATCCAAGGAGAAACACGCCAAGACACATATTAATCAAACTATCAAAAATTAAATACAAAGAAAAAGTATTAAAAGCAGCAAGGGAAAAGCAACAAATAACTTACAAGGGAATCCCCATAAGGTTAACAGCTAATCCTTCAGCAGAAACTCTGCAAGCCAGAAGGGAGTGGCAGCACATATTTAAAGTGATGAATGGGAAAAACCTACAACCAAGATTACTCTACCCAGCAAGTATCTCATTCAGATTCAACAGAGAAATTAAAACGTTTACAGACAAGCAAAAGCTAAGAGAATTCAGCACCACCAAACCAGCTTTACAACAAATGCTAAAGGAACTTCTCTAGGCAGGAAACACAAGAGAAGGAAAACACCAACAATAACAAACCCAAAACAATTAAGAGAATGGTAGTAAGAACATATATATCGATAATTACCTTAAATGTAAATGGATTAAATGCTCAAACCAAAAGACATAGACTGGCTGAAGGGATACAAAATCAAGACCCATATATATGCTGTCTACAAGAGACCCACTTCAGACCTAGGGACACATACACACTGAAAGTGAGGGGATGGAAAAAGATATTCCATGCAAATGGAAATCAAAAGAAAACTGGAGTAGCAATTCTCATGTCAGACAAAATAGACTTCAAAATAAAGACGATTACAAAAGACAAAGAAGGACACTACATAATGATCAAGGGATCAATCCAAGAAGAAGATATAACAATTGTAAATATTTATGCACCCAACATAGGAGCACCTCAATACATAAGGCAAATGCTAACAGCCATAAAAGGGGAAGCTGACAGTAACACATTCATAGTAGGGGACTTTAACACCCCACCTTCACTAATGGACAGATCATCCAAAATGAAAATAAATAAGGAAATGCAAGCTTTAAATGATACATTAAACAAGATGGACTCAGTTGATATTTATAGGACATTCCATCCAAAAACAAGAGGATACACTTTCATCTCAAAAAGTGTCCATGGAACATTCTCCAGGATAGATCATATCTTGGGTCACAAATCAAGCCTTGGTAAATTTAAGAAAATTGAAATCATACCAAGTATCTCTTCCAACCACAACACTATAAGACTAGATATCAATTACAGGAAAAAAAACTGTAAAAAATACAAACACATGGAGGCTGAACCATACACTACTTAATAACCAAGAGATCACTGAAGAAATCAGAGAGAAAATCAAAAATACCTAGAAACAAATGACAATGAAAACATGATGACCCAAAACCTATGGGATGCAGCAAAAGCACTTCTAAGAGGGAAGTTTATAGCAATACAATCCTACCTCAAGAAACAGGAAACATCTCAAACAACCTAACGTTACACCTAAAGCAATTAGAGAAAGAAGAACAAAACTCCCCCAAAGTTAGCAGAAGGAAAGAAATCATAAAAATCAGATCAGAAATAAATGAGAAAGAAATGATAGCAAAGATCAATAAAACTAAAAACTGGTTCTTTGAGAAGATAAACAAAATTGATAAACCATTAGCCAGACTCATAAAGAAAAAAAGGGAGAAGACTCAAATCAACAGAATTAGAAATGAAAAAGGAGAAGTAACAACTGACACTGCAGAATTACAAAGGATCATGAGAGATTACTACAAGCAACTATATGCCAATAAAATGGACAACCTGGAAGAAATGGACAAATTCTTAGAAAAGCACAACCTTCCGAGACTGAACCAGGAAGAAATAGAAAATATAAACACAACAATCACAAGCACTGAAATTGAAACTGTGATTAAAAGTCTTCCAACAAACAAAAGCCCAGGACCAGATGGCTTCACAGGTGATTCTATCAAACATTTAGAGAAGAGCTAACACCCACCCTTCTCAAACTCTTCCAAAAAATTGCAGAAGAAGGAACACTCCCAAACTCACTCTATGAGGCCACCATCACCCTGATACCAAAACCAGACAAAGATACTACACAAAAAGAAAATTATAGACCAATATCACTGATGAATATAGATGCAAAAATCCTCAACAAAATACTAGCAAACAGAATCCAACAACACATTAAAAGGATCATACACCATGATCAAGTGGGATTTATCCCAGGGATGCAAAGATTCTTCAATATACACAAATCAATCAATGTGATACACCATATTAACAAACTGAAGAATAAAAACCATATGATCATCTCAATAGATGCAGAAAAAGCTTTTGACAAAATTCAACACCCATTTATGATAAAAAACTCTCCAGAAAGTGGGCATAGAGGGAACCTACCTCAACATAATAAAGGCCATATACGACAAACCCACAGCAAACAACATTCTCAATGGTGAAAAACTGAAACCATTTCCTCTAAGATCAGGAACAAGACAAGGATGTCGACTCTTACCGCTATTATTCAATATAGTTTTGGAAGTCCTGGCCATGGCAATCAGAGAAGAAAAAGAAATAAAAGGAATACAGATTGGAAAAGAAGAAGTAAAAGAGTCACTGTTTGCAGATGACATGACACTATACATAGAGAATCCTAAAGATGCCATAAGAAAACTACTAGAGCTAATCAATGAATTTGGTAAAGTTGCAGTATACAAAATTAATGCACAGAAATCTCTTGCATTCCTATACAGTAATGATGAAAAATCTGAAAGAGAAATTAAGGAAACACTCCCATTTACCATTGCAATGAAAACAATAAAATATCCAGGAATAAACCTACCTAGGGAGACAAAAGACCTGTATGCAGAAAACTCTAAGACACTGATGAAAGAAATTAAAGATGATACCAACAGATGGAGAGATACACCATGTTCTTGGATTGGAAGACTCAACATTGTGAAAATGACTATACTATCCAAAGCAATCTACAGATTCAATGCAATCCCTATCAAATTATCAATGGCATTTTTTATGGAACTAGAACAAAAAATCTTAAAATTTGTATGGAGACACAAAAAAGGCCAAATAGCCAAAGCAGTCTTGAGGGAAAAAAAAAACAGAGCTGGAGGAATCAGACTCCCTGACTTCAGACTATACTACAAAGCTACAGAAATCAAGACAATATGGTACTGGCACAAAAACAGAAACATAGATCAATGGAAAAAGATAGAAAGCCCAGAGGTAAAACCATGCACCTATGGTCAACTAATCTATGACAAAGGAGGCAAGGATATACAATGGAGAAAAGACAGTCACTTCAATAAGTGGTGCTGGGAAAACTGGACAGCTACATATAAAAGAATGAAGTTAGAACACTCTCTAACACCATACACAAAAATAAACTCAAAATGGATTCGAGACTTAAATGTAAGACCAGACACTATAAAACTCTTAGAGGAAAACACAGGCAGAACACTCTATGACATAAATCACAGCAAGATCCTTTTTGACCCACCTCCTAGAGAAATGGAAAAAAAAAAAGTAAACAAATGGGACCTAATGAAACTTAAAATCCTTTGCACAGTAAAGAAAACCATAGAAAAGATGAAAAGACAATGGGAGAAAATATTTGCAAATGAAGCAAATGACAAAGGATTAACCTCCAAAATATACAAGTAGCTCATGCAACTCAATATTAAAAAAACAAACAACCCAGTCCAAAAGTGGGCAGAAGACCTAAATAGACATTTCTCCAAAGAAGATATACAGATTGCCAACAAACACATGAAAGGATGCTCAACATCACTAATCATTAGAGAAATGCAAATCAAAACTACAATGAGGTATCACCTCACACCAGTCAGAATGACCATTATCAAAAAATTTACAAACAATGCTGGAGAGGGTGTGGAGAAAAGGGAACCCTCTTGCACTGTTGGTGGGAATGTAAATTGATACAGCCACTATGGAGAACAGTATGGAGTTCCTTAAAAAACTAAAAATAGAACTGCCATATGAACCAGCAATCCCACTACTGGGCATATACCCTGAGAAAACCATAATTCAAAAAGAGTCATGTACCAGAATGTTCATTGCAGCTCTGTTTACAATAGCCAGGACATGCAAGCAACCTAAGTGTCCATCAACAGATGAATGGATAAAGAAGATGTGGCACATATATACAATGGAATATTATTCAGCCATAAAAAGAAAAGAAATTGAGTTATTTGTAGTGAGGTGGATGGACCTAGAGTCTGTCATACAGAGTGAAGTAAGTCAGAAAGAGAAAAACAAATACCATACGCTAACACATATATATGGAATCTGAAAAAAAAAAAAGGTTCTGAAGAACCTAGGGGCAGGGCAGAAATAAAGTAGTAGACATAGAGAATGGACTTGAGGACACAGGGAGGGGGAAGGGTAAGCTGGGACGAAGTGAGAGAGTGGCATGGACATATATACACTATCAAGTGTAAAATAGATAGCTAGTGGGAAGCAACCGCGTAACACAGGGAGATCAGCTCCGTGCTTTGTGACCACCTAGAGGGGTGGGATAGGGAGAGTGGGAGGGAGACACAAGAGGGAGGGGATATGGGGATATATGTATACGTATAGCTAATTCATTTTGTTATACAGCAGAAACTAACAGCACTGTAAAGCAATTATACTCCAATAAAGATGTTAAAAAAGTTTTTTTCATTAAATATAAAAAAAGAGAAAGAAATGCCATTGTCCCGCCACCAGGACGTCATTAATATTGAGTTACCTCCTCTCTTTCAAGGATCCACCCATTCATTCAATACGTATTTATTGAGTGCTTCAGGCGTCAGTTCTGGGGAAACCTCTGAGGTTTTCTTTCTAGTGGGGGAGACAAATGATGGAGAAATGAATAGGCAACCCCCAGGCAAGCAGCCGAAGAGCCTTGAAGAAACAAAAGCAAGTGATCAGAGGGAAGCGGAGGGGAAGGTTGGATGCCACCGTAGACTTGGTGGCCGGGGATGGCCTCTCGCATGAAGCAACGTTTGCGCAGAGACCCTGATGAGGCTCTAGAGAGTGCCATGAGGGTAAGATATCTGGGGGAAGAAGGTTCCAGGAGGAGGGAGGAGCTAGGGTAAAGGCCCCAAGGTAAGAACACACGTGGCATTGTGTCCCGAGACCAGCAGGGTCACCAGAGTCCCTGGAATACACAGTGAAGAAGGAAGGGCAGGGTGGGAGGTGAAGTCTGAGGGAGGGTGGGGGGAAGCACCCAGAGCTTGCAGGTCCTGGGTCCTGGGAAGGAGTTGGGATTTCCTTCCACATGTGATGGGGGTGTCATGGGAGGGGTGAGCGCTGGGAGTCAAGGGATCTAATTTCCATCTTTACTGGATTTGGTTTACATTTCCCCTCTGTGGCAGCCTACATGGTGGAAAGGCCAGACATGGATTCCCACTAAGAGAGGCCTGCCTGGTAGCTACATTTGAGCTCTAATGGCGGTGTTTCTGGTACCACCACCACTCCTGTTCCATCTTGGGGATGTGCACGAGGCCCTTCCTGCTCTGGGCGGGGTCCCAGGCAGCGAGGTCCACCTGGCCCAAAGCAGCATCCTTCCCACCTGGAGGGAAGAGGCCCCTCCAACCCTGGAGACTCAGGCCCAGCAAGTTTTGTACGTGGGCCCAGCTGTGATGCTGCATTCCGGCGCCAGGCACCAGCTGCTGGTTGGGGCGGGAGTGGCAGGGGGGTGACCGTCCTGTGCAGACGCCACAGGCTGGGTCTGGCCCTCGGTGTTGAATTGACCAATGCAACCAGAGCTGAGTCAAACGTGCAGCCCTGTGCCAGCTTGTTAGGCTCCTAGGAGGAACATAAAGCACCACAGCACACCTGGTGGACAGCAAGGCCTGGATAGATACGGCTCCCTCCCGGGCCCCCTCTCCAATCTTGGCTGGTGAGATGCACGGTCACCTCCAGGGGGGTGGCTGAGTTAGGAGTGTCAGGACCAGCCCGGGAGGAGCCCAACCACAGGTTCCTGACTTGATGTCAACCATACACACACACACACACACACACACACACACACACACACACACACACTCACATAGTGTCAGCTGCATATGAATAGACTCCCTCATCTATTTTTGCAGAGCGAGGGCTCCCAGGCCCAAGAATCACCCCCATGGTTCCATTGTTAAGCCCCAAATTCCACCATTAAATTCCACCTGGACCACCAAACTCTGCACATATGTAGCTATGGCCAAGAAAGACTGACTTAATTTTTTTAAAATTTTTATTGAAGTATAGTTGATTTACAATGTTCTGTTAGATTCAGGTGTACAGCAAAGTGAATCAGTTATACATATACATATAGCCACTCTTTTTAAGATTCTTTTCCCACACAGGCCATCACAGAGTATTGAGTAGAGTTCCCTGTGCTACACAGCATGCTCTTATTACTTATCTATTTTATACATAGTTGTGTATATATGTCAGTCCTAATCTCCCAATTTATCCCCCCCCCATCCCCTGGTAAAGCCTCACTTAATTTGACTTCCATTGAACATATAGAGCAGGGTATGTCACTCAAAGTGCCTCTTGGTTGTTCAGTCTTCCAATAAATTTTATGGAAATTTTATGCCCATCAAAGAAAAGATTGCCGTTTGGGGATAAATCATCAAAGCTTTATGTGTCTAGGTCCTACTATTGGAGCATCTGCAAATGTCATATGTGCAAATGCGGCTGAAAATAAACACAATCACGGCTTCTTTTCTAACATATTGTCTAATCCTCCTGCATAAATCTTCCTCCAGACCGAAATTAGCTTTACAAAGAGAAGAGAGCATTCCTCGACAATTTCCACTGCAAGTTAATTCTTCTGGAGTTCCTGGGATGACGGCAAACAGAGAGAAAAGCTCTTAGGAGCTGAAATGATGGCTCAGCGTTGCTGGGGCCTTTTGAATGTAATCAAAGGAAGAAGCTGGAAGGTAAAACATCCCTTGACAGAGGAGCCCATCATGTCAGGGGAACGTGCGGCAAGCCTGAGCAGATTAATTTCCTCCTGGCACAAAATATTCCTTCTGATCGTAAAGAAATTTGTTCAGAAGTAACTCCAGCAAAATACAGAACCGTTACAGGAGAGGTGCTGGATGACACATCACAACTTGGATGGCGACAAAAAATAGAAAAAGTGAGCATCTCTGGATTCAACTCTGTCCTTCCCTGTCATCCTTCAAAGGCGAGATCTCCAACCCCACCCTCCCCGCCCCTAGAGAACATTAAGCCTCTCCTACCCTAGTATGAATTAGACTGTCTCTGATCAAGAAGGGCAGGCAGCCAGTTAACCCTAGGGAGGAAAGAGAGCAAAATGGTTAAGACGAAGACACAGGATCAAGAATTCAGCCCGGCTCCTTGGCACTTTTCTGAACGTCCACCATCTTTTGCATCGGGAAACTGGAGTTCTCAAAGTGTGTCACGTGGAATACAAATCACATAAGATCCTCCAGTGGAAACGTTTCCAGAATATTTAGGAAAACAGCATAACAACGTACTACAGGCCTCTTTTTGCCCCCTTGGAGAGAAGGCTGCAATGAAAGAAGCTTATTTACATTTTGTTTTTTCCACTGTGCATTTCTCAAGTTTATTTGGCCATCAAATGCTCTATTTGTCAAACACCTGAAACAGTGTGTTGAAATGTAAGTATTTCCATCTAATTTTTAGCTGAGAGTCCAAGACAAGAGCTGCCAGCTGTTCCCACATACCAAAAGGATATTCTAGATTGGAAAATTACTCTTAAAGGGCCAGATATTAAATATTTTAGGCTTTGTAGCTCATACCTCATGAACCAGTAAACAAATTATAACTCAGTAAAACTGGGAGAGGAGAGGTGGTTGGCTGGATTTCGGCTATACTTTGCCAACCCCTGTACTAGATCCCTTATGCTGGTCTTGCAAAAATGAAAGGGTCAAAAAACTCTTTTGTGACCCTTGGCCTCTCCTCCACTGGAAGCTATAAGAGGGTTAAAGTTGGAGAGGCAGAGAAGTTGAAGGTTAAAGGTTTTTCTTTAGAGGGATTTGTTGGAGGATGTGCCCCAACTCCAGGGGGTAATTGCTGGGGTATGTTTCAATTACCTATCACTGTGGGAAAACCCATCTCAACCTTAATCTTCAATGATATATTATTTCTCATGATTCTTTGGGTTGGGTGGTTGGACAGTTCTCTTGCTCTGTGTGGTGTCATTTGAGGATTACTCACATGGCTACACTCAGCTGGGATTTAGGTGCAGCTGGGAGACCAAGGGGGTGTCACCCACAAGCCTGGGACATCAGGTGGGGTGGACTGGAGGGACTGGAGCCTGGCTGGGACTCTCTCTCTCCATGTGGACTCTCATCGTTCAGTGGTTTAGCTCAAGCTCTGCCACAGGGTGGTTGGATCCTAAGAAAGCAAAGGTGGAAACTACAAGGCATCTTGAAGCCTAGGCTCAGAAACTCACACAGTGTAACTTCTACCCACGCTGTTGGTCAAAGCAAGTCAGAAGGACATCCCAGAGTCAAGGGTTTGGAGAATCAGATTCCACATTTTGATGGGAGGAGTGGCACGGCCTTGCGTGCCCTCGCAGGGTGAGATAAGGAAAAGATAACTTCAGCAGATGCTTCCATTAAAACCAAGAGAGAAAACAGAAGGTGCGCAGCCATCCACGGGCCACAGCAATTTGAAATCCAGCGAGGCACATGTCGCCAGTGGATTCAACATTTGTGTGGGTTCAAATCCCACTTCTGGTAATAACTCCTGTATCAGCTTTCTATTGCCGAGTTAGTGTTAAGCCCAACATGTAGTGTCTTAAAATAACAACAACTGTTTGTTTGCTCATGATTCTGCAACGAGGAAAAGCTTGGTGGGAACAGCCCATCTCTGCTCCATGCGGTGTTGGCTAAGTTGCTTCAGCTAAAGCAAAGGATTCAAGATGGTTTTTCTAACGCTCCCTGGCACCACGAAGAGTGAGTGGAATGGCAGGGCTTCTCTCTCACCCTTTGTTGTCATTCATCCTCCAGGTCTTCTCTGTCTGACAGAGTGATCAGACGTCTTTATGTGATGGCTGGCTTTCTGCTGCATTGTGTCGGTCAAAGCCAAGTCACAGAGCAGCCCAGATTCAAAGAGGGGAAGGTAGACTGCACTTCTTGATGAGAGAAGATGCAAAGAACTCGTGACTATCCTTAATCCACTCTAGTCTGCCCTTTGGCCACAGATATCACGCATATAAGTTACCCTTCTCCCTCCCGAGATCCCCGAAGTCTCATTTCATTTTGCAATTAAGCTTAAGGTCCAGGATCTCATCATCTCCATCATACAGGCACAGGTGAGGCTCCCCAGAGGCAGCTCCTCAAGTTCAGTTTCCTCCTGATTCAGAGACTCGTGAACAAAAAGACAAATTTTCTGCCCCCTACACCCAGGAGACAAGGGTGAGACAGGGATGAGATCACCGTAATAGATGCGACCATTCCAAAAGAGGAGGAAAGGGAAGCACGTAGCAGTCACTCGTCCATAGAAAATCTGGAAACCCAGCTGAGCACATGTTACCATTTTCCCCTGCTCTAGGACAGTAAAAGCTACTTCACTAGGGAGTAATTCCTTAATCCACTGGCTCTTGGTCTACCCTCTGTGCTCTTGGGTCCACCCTCTGAGACGTCTTCCCTTTTCCATAAGAAATGGCCCATCATCTGCAGCAGAGTAGCTTGCTTGACTTGCTTCCTGACTATAGAAAGTTGGGATCCCAAAGACCTCTTTTCAATGTGAACGATCTCTCTTTCTTTGAGTCCAGGCTGATTAACCTTTCACCAATCACTCTCCTCAAAAACTTTGTAAGTTTCTCATGCATGTTATTGGGATTTACTCTGTGTCCCAAAAGACCCACCCATAATTCTTTCCAAAACAGATTTCTTTTTCCCTTGAGCATGGCAGGGTGTGTGGGAAAACTCCCTTAAGATTTTTGAAAACTTTGGTCTATCTGAGAGGGTCTATAAAGAAAAACCTTAAATGTTTACAAACTCTTAAAAGAGGTCTTACAGCCTTGATATGATCTGTAACCTGACGCCGTTATTTAACTGGCAGCCCCTGTGTTTTATCTTTGCCCTGACACTAGTTCTTACTTTGAGAAGTTTTTTGCTGACTGGAGGGCTGTCCTGGGTCCTCTGTTCCCTCAAAATTCTACCTGAATGGGACTTGCCTGGTGGTGCAGTGGTTAAGAATCCGCCTGCCATCAGCTCAATATCAAAAACACAAGCAACCCAGTGCAAAAGTGGGCAGAAGACCTAAATAGGCATTTCTCCAAAGAAGATATACAGACGGCCAACAAGCACATGAAAGGATGCTCAACATCACTAACGATTAGAGAAATGCAAAACAAAACTACAGTGAGGTATCACCTCACACCAGTCAGAATGGCCATCATCAAAAAATCTACAAATAATAAATGCTGGAGAGGGTGAGGAGAAAAGGGAACCCTCTTGCACTGTTGGTGGGAATGTAAATTGGTACAGCCACTATGAGGAACAGTATGCAGGTTCCTTAAAAAACTAAAAATAGAACTACCATATGACCCAGCAATCCCACACCTGGGCATATACCCTGAGAAAACCATAATTCAGAAAGAGTCATGTACCAGAATGTTCATTGCAGCACTATTTACAATAGCCAGGACATGGAAGCAACCTAAGTGTCCATCAACAGATGAATGGATAAAGATGTGGCACATATATACAATGGAATATTACTCAGCCATAAAAAGAAACGAAATTGAGTTATTTGTAGTGAGGTGGATTGACCTAGAGTCTGTCCTACAGAGTGAAGTAAGTCAGAAAGAGAAAAACAAATACGGTATGCTAACACATATATATGGAATCTAAAAACAAAAAATGGTTCTGATGAACCTAGGGGCAGGACAGGAATAAAGACACAGACGTAGAGAATGGACTTGAGGACACGGGAAGGGTGAAGGAGGGAAGCTGGGACGAAGTGAGAGAGTAGCATTGACACATATACACTACCAAATGCAAAATAGATAGCTACTGGGAAGCAGCTGCATATCACAGGGAGATCAGCTCGGTGCTTTGTGACCACCTAGAGGGGTGGGATAAGGAGAGTGGGAGGGAGACGCAAGAGGGAGGGGATATGGGGATATATGTATTCATATAGCTGATTCACTTTGTTATACAGCGGAAAGTAACACAACATTGTAAAGCAATTATATTCCAATAAAGATGTAAAAAAAAAAAAGAATCTGCCTGCCAATACAGGGGACACAATTTCAAGGCCTGGTCCGGGAAGATTCCACATGCCGTGGAGCAACTAAGCCCATGCACCACAACTACTGAGCCTGCGCTCTAGAGCCTGCAAGCCACAACTCCTGAGCCCACGTGCCACAACTACTGAAACCTGCACACCTAGAGCCCATGCTCTGCAACAGGAGAAGCCACCGCAACGAGAAGCCTGCGCACTGCCATGAAGAGTAGCCCCCGCTCGCCACAACTAGAGAAAAGCCCGCACGCAGCAACGAAAACCCAATGCGGCCAAAAATAAATAAATAAATAAAGTTTTAAAAAATTTTACCTGAAAATTGAACAGTTCCTTCTTTAACTTAATTTTCTTTTGAAATACCTATTATAGGTCAGTAAAAGAAACTAGTTGTCGTTTCAACATTCTGCCTGAAAATCTCCTTAGAAGATCCACAAATTCATGAAGTACGTTTTCTATCATCTGCATTATCGCAGGCAACAGTGTTGCTAAAACTTCTGCTGCTACACAAAGGGCTCCACCTTTCTCCAGCCTCTAGGAGAAACTTTCTCAATGCTCTTGCGGCCTCCACTAACAATTTCCTCCCTACCCTTCTCTCCGCCTGCCACCAAGTCCCAAGGCCAATGCCATGTCTTTTAGGTCTTGTTCCAGCAGCACCGACTTCTAGGTACCAAATTCTATTTCCGTTCTGTTTTTCTTTTTTTTTTTTTTTTTGGCCACGCTGTGTGGCGTGTGGGATCTTAGCTCCCTGACCAGGGATTGAACTCGTGCCCCCTGTGCTAGGAGCACAGAGCCTTAACCAATGGACCGCCAGGGAAGTCCCCTGTTTCCGTTTTCTATTGTCATGATTAGTGGATTAAAGCAACAGTGCGCTATGTCTCATGATTCTGTGGGTCCACTGGGCTTTGCCGGGCAGTTCTCCTGCCACATGGTGTCATCTGGGGTCACTCATGTGACTGTCTTTGGCTGAAAGCTGGAGTGGTTGGAATGGTGGGGGTGCTGGCCAGGCCTCTCTCTTTTCATGTGGTTTCTCATCACTCAGAAATCTAGCCTGAGCTTCTGTACGTGGCAACTGGATCCCAAAAGAGCAAAGGTGGAAACTGCACGGTACGTTGAGGTCCAGGCTCCAAACTTGCACGAATCACTCGTACCTTTTTGGTTGGTCAAAGTCAGTCACAAGGTCATCTCCACCCATCAAAAGAGCAGAGGAATAGACTCCACCTCTTGCTGAGGTCAATGGCAGGTACATAGAGATGAGAGGAATTGCTGGCAGCCGTCCTTGCAGATTCATCCATCGTGGGGTACTTGAGTAGGTCCAAGCAGACCAATGGGAAAGGTTGACCCGAGTATTCTGGGTACTCCCGGCCCCACGGATTGCTGTCTGATGACGTGTCCGGGGGCAGCAGAGTACAGAACTTTGATTGACAAGTGACAATACTCCCAGCTACATAAAGTCTAACGCTGTCTGGGAGCTTATTTTCTGTAGACGTGGTCACACAAGAGAGCAAGCCAGCATAAGATGATCTTAGATCCTGCCCTTGACTGCTGCCTGGAGGGGTGAAGAGACCTCGGCAGAAGACTGCCGGAGGGGTAGAGGTGGGCACCCAGGGATCAGGAGGAGTATTCAGTGTCCTTTCTGAGAAGTGTCACCCACAAGAGAGGGAGAACTGCCTAGCAGCGAGGGTCTCCGAAGAACCCACATAAGTGGCCTCCTGAAAGACTCAATTTTAAACATCTGACAAACCCAGAAAGAGCCTACACCACTTCCCAAGAGTGCCAGAGAGGTAAGAACTTCCCTGTCCCCTCACCATCAATTCTTAGCAAGCCAGGGGATGAGTCCTAAGAGTGAAATGCAGCGAACCAAGAAAAGTGGGCCCCACTGCAGGCTCCCCCTCTGGCAGCTAGACGAGGGGCGAAGCTTTATCTCTGAATAAAATCTGGAGTTTAAATCATTAAATAAAACTGGACATGCTAGCTATGGAACTGATATCTACGGTGGCTACCGGCACGAGAGAGCTTTTAATTACCTAAGAGTGAGACAGTTTCCTCCAGGACCAGAGTAGAACAAGCCCCATAGCATTGGTGTGGGACAGGAGAGATGAAATTGCTTCTGGTTACACCTGCTCAGTCGCTGTGACAGCTGTAAATCTATTTCCATCCCAGAGGACACTGCTTGGGTAAGGCTCAGTGAAAATTAGCAGGATGCCCTGGAGGCCCATTAACGCTCAAATGGGTCCTGGTTCGCACCGTGATGTACCTGTTCTCATTTCTGGCTTGATTTTAAAAATTCTATCCCATGCTGATAGGGATAGAGTAGGATCATTAAATAGTTTAAAAATCCCACCAGGGGATTAAAGACAGAAAGGGAATTTTAAGGGAGTTTGGGAGACTGTTGTAAGCTAATGACCACTCAAGAAAAGAAGCTAGTAACCTAGCAACAATCTACTCTACCTTGAAGGAAGACCAGGCACATTCAAGCACCAGACACACTCAAGCCACCAATCCTGATAGTTAAAACACAAGACAATAGATATGGGTCTGAATCTTGTAACATGAAGTCACAGTGTTAACGGTCCTTGAAGAATTGCACTTCTGCGTGTAGCTAGTACAGGAATATAAGTGAAAAGTGAAAATACTCGGGAAAGGGGATATTACACCAAAACCTGAGATGAATTACCATATTTTAGTATATATTATCACCTTTCTGCCACTATACATATGATGTAAATAGCACCATGACAGTCCCAGTGAGACCATATAGGGTCAAAGGAGGAACTAAGGATGTAAGCCTTGACGTCTGCCCAAAATTGAGGAAGAAGCTTGTCTTCTCCCCTCCCCACTTTTTCTTTGATTATAAAAATGTAGCCCTCTTTGTTCTTGGGGCTGTGCTCCCTTGCCTGCCCGCTTGTATCTCTCATAAGCATCCTGTGCTAATAAACTCACTCTTTGTCTATCACTTTGCCTCACACTGAATTCTTTCTGCATCGAGACAAAAGAACCTGAGCTTCAGTAAGTCCTGAGACCAGGTGAGAGGTTTCAATTAAAAGACAGTGGGTTCGAGTCCCCTCCTAAGTCAGGGATTGTGGGTTCAAGTCCCAATCTGAGGTGCAGCTGGGTTCGAGTCCCATCCGAAGGAGTGTGGTTTCAACGCCATCCCTGTGGACAAAATACCAGAACATCTCCCTGACCCTCCATGCCTGTGCTGCAACGTGGAGGCTCATAGCATGGGATTTGGGGTCAGAAAACCTAGATTCAAATCCTAATGCTGCCACTTATTATTCAGGGGATCTAGAATAATTCACTTAATTTCCCTATAGTTCAGTTTTCTCATCCATGAAATGGGGATATTATGTCTCTCGCACACAGTTGCTATGAGAATGAAAGAGATAATGGGTACGAAGCATTTAGCTGGTGCAGGGGAAATTCGTGATGCCTACTTGTGTGTACAGTGGGTTACCTCCTAATAATAATAAAAAGGGAGAAGCCTGCATCTGTTTGGAATTGTGGTTGCCCTGACACAGAATATCTCTTGAAGGAATCATAAGAAGCTAATAACATTGGTTGTCTTTGGGGAAGAAACTGGGTGCTTGGGACAGCAGAGGAGGAAGACTATACTGTTTAACTTTTGATACCTTCCAAATTTTGAAGCATGTCAATGTATTTACTACTTTAAAAGTAAATTTAAATTAAAAAAATTTTCAACATTCTATTATGAAAAATTTCAAATGTACAAAGAAATTGAAGGAATTCTACTGAATACCAGGTACCCACTGCAGAGAATTACTCTTAACATTTTGTTAGACTAGGCTTATCTCATATATTTTAATTTTTTAAATAAAAATTAATCAATCCCTAAGGTCTAAGAAAGTCATTTTACTTATTAGAGTCTTGATTTTCTTTCTGAAAAATGAGATGCATGGAGTATTCTCCCTGTTTTTCACTATACCAGGGCTAATCCGAGCGGTAGAGCTGTTGACCATCTTGCCCATAAAGTGTAAGCACCTGTTGGGGTGGCTTCCTGGTTTAAAACAGTTCCCTCTCCTTGAGAACAGCCCCCTGTCACAGGTGAAATTAGATGGGGCCATGTGACTAGCTTTGGCCAATGAAATGTAACAGGAAGTAAGGCATGTCCTTCTAAGGGAAAGAACTTAAGAGCCAATGTGCTGTACTCCATGCCTGTGTTCACCTGATGTGCCAACCAATCAGAGGCCGTGCTCCAGATGGTACAGCCACAGGATTCTGAAATCCCCCTCAGCCTGGATTGTTGAGTTGCTACAAGGAGATCAGTTGTCCTGGAAAATTGTCTGGACCCTCTGCAGTCCATATACCCTTTGGATTGAATTCCATCTGAAGTATGTTCAGTTCAAAAATACATTCTAAGGACGAACTGTGCCTAATGCTCTGGGTTTTGCCCTCTGCAAACACTTTCCCTTGCTGTTCATTCAGTCATTCATTCATTGAAAGCAATGTTGATAGAAAGTCAAACGTACGCCACGCTCTAGGCTGGATCCCAGGGATACGGCAATGCATATGATACACTTGTTGCCCTCAGTGAGCTCACAATCTAATTTGGGCAGCAAACATGTAAACAATAACAACAACAATAAGAAAAAGAATAGCTGATACTTAGTGAACATTTTCTATGTGCCAGGCACTGTGCTAAGCAATTTACATGCACTATATTACTTAGTTCTAACAGCAACCCTATGAAGAAGTACCTTAGTCAGTGCTTCAGTTATCTACTGCTGTGCAACAAGATACACCAAAACACAGCAGCTTAATACAACAATCATTTTATCATCGCTCCAAATACCATAACCTGAACAGGGCTAGATTGGGTGATTCATCAGGTCTCGCCTGTGATCACTCATATGGCTGCATTCAGCTGGTAGGTTGACAGGGGGCTGGACTCAGCTAGGACACCGGGAAGCTGAGCTTCTAACTCTCTGTGTGGCATCTGGACCTCTCCCTCTTCATGTGGCATCTCCAGAAGGTCTCTCCTGAACTTACAGGACAGCTCAGGCCTCCCAGGAGCACAGAAGCCGTCAGGCCTTCTTCAGGCTTAGGCCCAAGTACTGGCACAACATCATTTCCATCCTGTTCCATTGATTAAAGCAACTTGCAAGCCCTGCCCATAGTCAAGAGGACTTAACAACACAAGGGCATGAATACTAAAAAGCATGGCTCATCAGGAACCACCAATCATAGTCAGAATTCTCTCTGGTGTAAGGTGTAAGCAAACTTGACACTTGCTAACTTAAGTTTCAAAGGAAAGGTGTGGGGAAGGATTTATTGGCTTTTGTAATTGGAAGCCCAGGAGTTTATCTATCTTCAGGAATGGCTGGATCAAGGGGCTCATATGATACAATCAGTGTTTCATCTTTCTCTCCATTTCTTAGATAGATTCTTTCTATGTGGTGGGTAAGATAGCTGCCCACCTCTCTAGAACCACATTCTACTTGCTTAGCAATCCCTGAGTGAAGAGACAATCTCTTCCTATTTTCTTATAGAAAGTTCCAGACAGGCGTGGATTAGCTTGTTTGGAGCCACTTGCCTATCTTTAAGCCAGTCACTGTGACCAGGAGATGGAGCCATCTTTTTTTTTTTTTTTTTGCGGTACGCGGGCTTTGCACTATTGTGGCCTCTCCCGTTGCGGAGCACAGCCTCCAGATGCGCAGGCTCAGCGGCCATGGCTCACAGGCCCAGCCGCTCCGCGGCATGTGGGATCTTCCTGGACCGGGGCACGAACCCGTGTCCCCTGCATCGGCAGGCAGACTCTCAACCACTGCACCACCAGGGAAGCCCGTAGCCCTCTTTTTGTCCAGGTCTGGAACACCTGCCCACCACTGTAGCCCTATCAAACCACATGGGATGGCTACTTTACTTTAAAATAGAGACAAAGGAAGAGAGAAAGAAAGGCTCTGTTATCAGAAGGTCACGTGATGCTGGGAAGACAGGTGGTACGTACGAGCATCCTCATTTTACGGGTCAAGAATCTGATGGTCAAAAATAGTGAAGGTATTTGCTCGAGTTTGCCCAAGTTCACAAAGCTAGAAGACGGTATAGCCAAGACAGAAAACTGGGTCTTGTGGGTGCCAAAGTTCCTGTACTCAATGGTCAAATTATACAATGGTGTTTGCAAACAAACGACCATGAGACAGTGTGATGTGAGCAATGGTAAAGAACCGGCCATGGTACAGAGATAATGGAGCAGAGCTGGGCAACGGTGGGGTGATGAGATGAGTCAGGGGAGGACTCCTCAGAGGAGGTGGTGCTTAAGCTGGGTCCTTAAGGAGGGTCACTCCAGGACAAGGGATCAGCATGTTCAAATGTGCCTCGGGAACCTGCAAGATTTTGGAAGAGTGGAGGGATAAAGATTCCCAGCTGAGGGATAAGGATCTCTGGGTTCAAGGATTTGTATGGTCTGAGAATTTATCTCTGAATCCAGCCTGGTTTATAAACTGAAAAAAATAATACATCCATATCACAATTCGTCAAATGTATTTTAAAGTATTACTGAATTCATGGCAGCTTTTTTTGGTAGATGTTTTCTCAACTAAAAGTAGAACTATTACCATGCTTGGTTCAGGAATTATTTTGACATTGTAAAGGAGGTTTATACTGAAAAAGAGACATTGATTCTCAAATGAGTGTTACAAAAGGGTCACTTCTAAAAATGAGGCAGAGGAGGGCAGCAGGACCTGCTCAAGGGTTTTCAATGTTATCCCAAAGTCAGGGGTGAGGGGTGGGCTGGAGGGTTTTAGGCAGTGGAATGGTCGATTCAGAGTGTGTGGAGGGTGGTTGGAGGGGCTGATTCTGCAGACAGAGGCGCATATAGAGGCTGCTGCTGGCGAGTGTCAGTTTATAGGATGAAGAGCACAGGCTCTGGAGCCAGACTGCCTAGGTTCAAATCCCAGCTTTTTACTTATCTGCTGTGTGGCTTTGGGCAAGATACTTAGCCTCTCTGATGCCCTAGTTTTTCCATCTGTAAAATGGGAATGCTGATAGCTTTAGAGGATAGAGGAGCTGAAAAATGCAAAGTGGCTGGAATTACACCCAGGGTTAACACCACGTAGGAATATTATCACCTCTTATGTGTGTATATATTTATATGGACATTTACTACTATGGTCCAAGAAAGTCTTTGCAGTGGCCTGAACTGTAGGGCATAGAGAGCTGGTGAAGAAATAGTTGGAGGCACATACATATTTACATGTATCTACAAAGTTACACGTATCTACTTCCATTTCAAATAGCATATAGTTATATTGATATATCTATCTATACTGTAAATGTATACTCTTTGAGGGCAGAAATATATTCCTAGGTGTTTTGCTCCCCCTGCTAGGGACCCACTGACTGATTTCCCATCATGGAGAGAAAGGTTCTGGGGTCTGTCTTTAATGCAGAGAACGTGGACCTGGAGAAGGACACAGAAGACTCCTTTCGGCCCAGGATGGGCAGTCAGTCTGCGGACCTCTGAGGGAGCTTCACAGGAGACAGGTGAGGATGGAGCCAGGCTGGAATCTCTTGTTTCCTCAGAGCTCAAGAGTACAGGAGAACGGGGAGCAGACCTGGAGGGCAGCCGTGGGACGAGTGACCGTGCTCTGGGGCAGGGTTGGCTCCTGGGACATTTCTGCCCCTCCGCACTCCCCCCTCAGCACTTCCTGGGCTCAGAGGGGACTGGGGAGTCCCATCACTGCCTTTACAGCTCACAGGCTTCCCTCCATGGGAAAAGGGGCAGCACACTTCCCCCATTAGCCAGAGGAGGAAATGGAGGTCCGGAGAGGCAAGTGGTTCCATTCCATGTGAGAGGGAACGGAGGGAACAACCCTGCTGAGCCCTGCGAACTGGGGCCTTAACGTAGCATCTCAGGAGTCTGCTGAAGGGGGTGGATGGCGCCCATTCGACAGGCGGCGAAACCAAGCTCAGGCGGTTAGAGCATTTCCTTGAGTTCTCAGCAGCCTAGAATTTGCAGTACCTTTCCTTCCATCATATTGAGCAGGGAGGGAAGTGAGAGGAGGGCATTCAGGGATCAGCCCACGTGTCTGATTCGTCCTACTGACGTTTCTTTGTCATGTGTGGATCTAAGACTTTAACTGAACTCTTGCCCTCGAGTTTGGAGTCTCTAGGGGGCTGCTTGCTGTAGCCCCGTCAGCCTGGAGAGTGGGGCCCCCCTCCCCCCTTCTCCAAGGTCACTTAACTGTGGGCCTTGACTTTCACTCGCCCTGGAGGACAGTTCTGGTCATGGCCCTCCCCCCTCCCTCTCACCCTCCAGAAGTGGAGGGGCCTTAGCCCACACCTGTGGTCTGAGGGAATTCAAGTGGGGGCATCACTTCCTGCCTCTGGCCCTTAACTGCTCACCCCTCAGCCTGCAACACCAGGTACCAGCTGTGCCAACAAGAATGGAACTCTCCTAAAGCTCTAATTGGAAAAGATGCACGCACTCCAGTGTTCACAGCAGCACTATGTACAATAGCCAAGACGTGGAAGCAACCTAAGTGTCCGTCAGCGGATGACTGGGTAAAGAACATGTGATATATACACACACACACATACATACATATACACATACACACACAATGGACTATTACTCAGCCATAAAAAGAATGAAATAATGCCATTTGCAGCAATGTGGATGGACCTAGAGACTGTCATACTGAATGAAGTAAGTCAGAGAAAGACAAATATCATATGATTTCACGTATATGTGGAATCTAAAATATGATACAAATGAACTTATTTACAAAACAGAAACAGACTCACAGACACAGAAAACAAACTTATGGTTTCCAAAGGGGAAAGGGATGAGGGAGGGATAAATTAGGAGTTTGGGATTAACAGATACAAACTCCTATACATAAAATAGATAAACAACAAGGTCCCACTGTATTGTATGGGGAACTATATTCAATATCTTGTAATAAACTACAATGGAAAAGATTTGAATTTCTCTAATAATTAGTGATGTTGAGCATCTTTTCATGTGCTTTTTAGCCATCTGTATGTCTCCTTTGGAGAAATGTCTATTTAGATCAAAATGTCATTTTTTGATTGGGTTGTTTGTTTTTTTGATTTTGATATTGATATTTGTATATTTTGGAGATCAATCCCTTGTTGGTTGCTTCATTTGCAAATATTTTCTCCCATTCTGACGGTTTTCTTTTTGTTTTGTTTACGGTTTCCTTTGCTGTGAAAATGAATATGAAAATATATATATATATATATACATATATACATATATATGTATATCTGAATCACTTTGGTGTATACCAGAAACATACAACACAACATCGTAAATTAATTATACTTCAATTTTTTAAAAAAGCAAAAAAAGAAAGAAAGACTCTCTCCTCTCTTGCTTATCTGAAAATCATTTTAAGAATTTGGGTAGGAATTTGGAGTTCCTGAAAGTTCACTGCTGAAGAATCTGCTCAGAACCCAGCAAAGAGTTGAGTATATTTCTATTTCTGGTGCAAGACATCATTCTTCCATCTCACAGTGATGCTACACAAGCAAGGCAACCTTGTGGTACCTCTGCGCACGTGCAGCTATCGAGTGCATGACCCATTCCTATGGCCACTCTCTGCATTAGGTCTTCCCATTGGTGTGACACTCTAGGGAAGTCCTCTCATGAGTCCCCATTTGCACAACCAGAAATGGAGGCTCAGAGAGGGTGGCTCTCTGGCCACATCACACAGGAAGAGCTGGCAGCTCAAGCTAATACTATCCTTTCCTGTCCCAGGGCAATGGTAGCAGGCATCGCTGTCCCCAGACGCTCACCCCCGGGACTCACCTCCTCGCTGCCCCAGCTCGACCCTCCTGCACCACTGCAGCCCTCCCTCGTGGACACCAGGCTGCCCATCCTATGGTCCGTCTGGTCAGGGAGATAGTCTGACAATATTCGGAAATAGCTGAAACTAAGGGAAAAGCAATACAATAATAATGGAGAAGGAGAAGGAGTTGGACAAGAAAAAGGAAAAGATAAAAGTCTCTCAGGGAATGAGATCATATAATCAAGACACCTTGGCACCGTCCTATAGGGAAAATATCAACTTCATTCTCCAGATGGGAAACTGATGTTCCTAAAGGTTAAGCAATTTGCCCCAAGGTCACACAGCTAATAAGTCGGCCAAGCCAGGCTTTGAACCCAGGTCGATGTGGCACGAAGATCTACATGGTTTCCTTTGCATTCTGCCGCTAAAAGGTCCCTGACCTCAGCAGGGACCAGACAGGGTGGGAGCAGGCAAGTCAGTGGATAATTGCTCCACAGGAACTGTCCTAGTAAACGCAGGGAGCATGAACATGGCGTGTAATCAGGGGGCAGAGGGGAGCAATCAAGGAGGGCTTCTGGAAAGCGGTGACGCCTGAATTAAGTCGTGAGGGATGAGTGGCTGCTGTCATGGGCCTGCAGGAGGGAGAGGGTGAGGAAACATCCAGAGAGGGAGCACGGTGTCAGGCCTGGCCATTCCTACAAGCCGTTGTTATGGTGGCCTAGGAAATCCTTCAAAGCAAACGGAGGGCAGTGTCTCCGATGAGTGTGAACCACCATGACTACACCTGTGAAACCAGCTGTCGTGTTTGTCATCTGCAAATTCACTAAAAATCTTGTGAAAAACATGTTTTTAATTGAGGTGACAGTCATACAACAGAAAGCTCCCCATTTTAAAGTGAATCATTCAGTGACATTTCATGCCTTCACAGTATTGTGTGAACGCTACCTATATCTAGTTCCCAAACCTCTTCATCAACCATAATAAAATCCTTTATCCATTAAGCAGTTACCCTCTATTCTCACCTCTCCCAGTCCCTGGCCACCACCGACCCACTTTCTGTCCCTATGGATTTTATTCTTGATTTTATCTCATATAAATGGAATGGTGCAGTACGTGGCCTTTTGTAACTGGCTTCTTTCACTGAGCGTGTTCTCAAGGTTTCATTTGATAATTTATGTCTTTTCCAGTTAAGAAGGAGAGAACAGAGCACGGATCGTGGTCTAAATATGACCCAGCGTCTCCAGCCCCTGCCTGGACCCTCTCCCTCCACATCTCTCCTTCCTCTTCCCTTCGGCATGTCCTACCCTCCTTCAGGAGCCAGAAGGCGATCCACAGGCCTGGGTGTGTGTCCTCACTCTGCTGTGTCCCTTGACGTGTTCCATTGCCTCTGAGCCTCAGGCTTCCCATCTGTAAAATGAGATGGTTGACACAACAACGTAACACACGTAACACAACTGAACTTTACACTTTGAAGTGGTTAAGATGGTGGATGTTATGTATTTTTTTATCACAATTTTTAAAAAAGCAATACAAGGAAAGAACTTTAAAAATGAGATGGTTGAATTGATCAATTGATGGCTAAAAGCCACCCAGTCCTATAGCACAATAAGGCCAAGGACTCATGATTGAGAGTCGTGGAAAAGAAAGGCTGGCCAAGGAGACAAAGGAAGGAAAGGAAATGTCCAGTCAAGGAAGAGAGAGAGAGGGAGGGAAGGAGGAGGGGATATGGAGAGAGGGGGGATGGGGAGAGAGACGGGGGAGATAGTAAGAGAGGAGAGACAGGGGAGAGGAGGGAGAGGGGAGAGAAGGAAGGAGAAGGGAAGGAGAGGAAGGGGGAGAGGGAGAGAGGAGATGTACAGGGGGAAGGGGGGAGGGGAGGAGGGCTGTCCTGCAGTCTTTCTCTGCCTTGCTTTGCCCATATGTTTATTTCCAGATTCTCAGTGATTGTCAGTCGCTGTCACTCTCCGAACTCCAGTCCGATCTCTCATACAATCTGTGGATTAGTCTACAGTACTGGAGCAAGACGGGAACCACAGGGTTTTCAAATAGATTCAGCTTCTGTGATTTACGATATCTTTTCAATAGAATTTGACCCAGAACCAGAATGAAAGCAATATAGAGCAGATAGGAAAAAGCGATGATTCAACCATGTCCTTAAAACACGTTGGTCGTGTCACCAGGGGCTTTCCCACTAGGGGCCAACATCAGGCCTCCCCCCATTGGCTGAAGGGACACCAAGATGTGTAGGAGGCACCAAATATTCCAGATTTGCTTAGTCTGGTTTCAAACATCCAGTTCCCTGTTCCCCAAAGCACCCTCTCTTATCAGAATATGAACTACAGTTTTTGGCCTATAAGTGACAGCCCCATAAATATGAGGCTTGAACCCCAAGGGAAGGCTGCAGTTCCTGAATGACTAATTATACACCAGCAGGTGCCCCTGAAGTACAGGTGAATAAGTGGATTTAGATGGCTTTATAAGTAGCAATCCAAGAATGTTTTAGAGAACAGCGACTGTCCACACATAGCCCAAAATAAAAACATCAGTTTGAATTATTCTCCTTGGAGGCCCTCCTGGAGAAGCTGGATGCCGGTGTTTGTGCCTCAAACTCCCAGCTGCAACGACAGCTGGAAACACAGAGAGAACAAGTGGAATAATGGGGCCATTACCAAGGTAGTGATAGAGGTCAATGCAGGGGCTAGGAGTGGCATATGGTCAGGGGGGAGAA
This sequence comes from Grampus griseus, assembly GCF_964374135.1. NCBI lineage: Eukaryota > Metazoa > Chordata > Mammalia > Artiodactyla > Delphinidae > Grampus > Grampus griseus. The sequence goes on along the minus strand of NC_139005.1, from coordinate 91,763,646 downwards.
ACCAAGGAGGGCTTCCAGTAAGTGGTGGCATCCAAGCTGAGTCACCAAGGGTGATTGGCAGGTGGATGACCTGGCAGGAATGGGAAGGCAAAAAAGCCTCCAGAAATGGTAACAGTGGCTGTACTTGGGTAGCAATGGATATGGGTGACTCCCCCACCCTAGCCCCTCTATTTTCCATTGTTTCTATAAAGAGTATATATCGCTTTTATAATAAAAACATTTTTTAAGAAAGTCAAGGTAACCATTTCAAAAGACTTGGAGAGTTTTCATGAGAACGTGGTCCATGTCTTGGTGGTGGAAACGGAGACCCCTTCCCTCTTGCACCCCTTCCAGCAGCCCCTCTCTGTTGCTGGCGTAATAGTTTGCTGGGGCTGCCACAACAAAGGATCCCAGGCTGAGGGACTTAGACAACAGACATTCATCTCCTCACAGTCGTGGAGGCTACAAGTTCAAGATCGAGGTGTCAGCAGGGTTGTTCCTCTTGAGGTCTCTCGCTTTGGCTTGCAGACGGCCATCTTCTCCCTGCGTCTTCACATGGTCTTCCCTCTGTGTGTCCGTGTCCCAATTTCCTTTTCCTATTAGAACGGCAGTCACAGTGGATTAGGGCCCACCCTAGTGTCCTCATGTTAGTTACCTCTATAAAGACCCTATCTCCAAAAACAGTCACAGTGTGAGGTCCTAGAGGTTAGGACTTCAACAGATGAATTTTCGGAGGACACAATTCAGTCCATAACACTGAGGTACAGATAAATAGTTCAAGATGAGTCTTTTGTTTTCCCCCATCGCTGTGGGAGAGTTCAGAACGTTAGTATTTACTTGATTTTTATGCAAGGATGCTTGATGCTGGAGAGGATGCATGTGGGTTGGTAGAGCTCCTGGGGCCACCTGTGGGGAAGTACCAGGCACCACCGTCCATCCCAAGAGCCAGTTAAGAGCACCCCGGATGGGAGTCCTGGAAAAACACATGGAAATTTATCACCCTTCTCCTGTGGGTGCACCTGCGTGCACGCATGAGTGTGCGCACACACACACAGACCACATAAACAAACGCACACATCACATACACACAGAAACACACAACCTCTTTCAATGATCATTCTAACTCTTCGTTATGGGATGTGGGTTGTTTTGGTGATGGGAGCCAGGACAGATGCAGGTAGAAATGGATTGAGGAAGAGATGATAATGTGAGAAAAGCTGCTGCCTTTAGAACCTAGGATGGCTTTATCCATCTGAGCTGGGCTCAAGACAAGGTGTTGTCCGTTCCCCTGATGTCAGCAGGTGTCTGGGAGCCAAGAGAGCCCTTAAACACTCTGCAGACCAACCTCTCTCTGCTTGTCCACACACATCCTCCAGCACGATCCCAGAAGGGAGAGTCCCAGGTGCTGCCCAATTTCTACCAGATTTTCCGACTTTCACAGTCATGACCTTGGGGTGTCCTGCTTCCCTTTATAACTCCAGCTTCACAGGGACCAAACCCTTTCCTGATTTTCTCTGAGCACCACTGAGATGGGATGGAATTTTCAAGGGAGGGACACAAACTCAGGTGGCCAAGAGCCCTAATCACCTGGGTTTACAGACCCCCAACCCTGGTTTACTTGTCAGAGTCCTAGCTCCATCTAGGATCACCCTGGCTCTCAGAACCCGCTCTCAGCCCCTTGCACTTTTCACATCCTCCACCTTTCCTTCTCCCTTGTCGGTAGCTCCTGACTTCCCCAGCAAGGACACTGAGTCCAGCCTCAGAGACCTTCCTGGGAAAGCCAGGGTTGGCACTCCCTGGTTCCCCACGTTTCCATTCACAAAGCCACTCTAGGGTCCTCTCAGTGGGAGGACTGGGTCAAGGGTAAATTCCTCACAATGATAACGACCCTGATTATCATTTCTCTATCCTCCAAAGCCCTTACTCAGAGAGGGTCTCATTTAGTATTCAACACAGCTTCCTCTTCAGCTCCATTTTACAGATGAAGAAACTGAGGCCCAGAGCGGCGAAGCGACTGGCTCAACGTCACACAGTGGGTAAGTGGCAGGGACCCAGGGCTGTCTATCTGCATGCCTTTAGCACCTTTGGGACTCTCTACCCCTTGGCCTCTTTCTCAGTGGTGAAATTGTACTTAAAAACAGGTGAAAGGTGGGCGGGGAAACAAGGCCACACGCTCAAGATCTGGCTCTCAGGAATGGGGCCAAGATTCCTTCGAGTTAATACACATCATCTCACAGGGCTGACCTCATAAATATCATTAGATCCTGCAGCCTCCACCCAGCCTGCCAGGGCCCTGGACGTGAGGAACTCTGTATCCTGTTCCCAGCCACAGCACATGGAAATAGTATGAGCTAATGAAATATCACCAGCGAAGCTAAAAGCTGAATGCTCGTCTCCTGGCAGATGGCAGCTAGGAGACTGCTGACCCCCACACACTGGCCTCTTTCCCTCCACCAACTGGGAGGCCAGAGCGGGCTTTAGGAAGAACACTGGACAGGGGTGGAGGCAGACACACCAGGCTCTGGTCTCTGCATGCTGTGTGACCTTGAGCAAGTGACTTGACCTCTCTGAACTTAAGCTTTTTCATCTATAAAAAGAAGATAATGGGATCGATTTCAGTAATATATACATGGAGTGTTCAGCTGAAGGCCAGACACAGTTTGGGGACCAAGGGGATGGAAAAGGCGAGGTCAGGGTGGGGATGTGACATCCATCTATCTACCCAGCCCACCTCATCACTGTTCAGAGTAAGAAATCCTGAAGCTAGAAGAAAATTCCACTGGGCACTGCTGCTGCCTTTAAGTAGAGGCCCAAGGGGGTGGGAGTAGCTGCCTGTCAGGCCTCATAAGGATCAGGGTGGGGTTGGAGATCTCAAGTTCAGAAAGGCCACTTTGGGCCCCAGAGTGACTCATTCTTGAGAAGTTCGGATGTATTCTGTCATCAAACTCACCAAGGACTTAGGGCATAAACCTCCTTAGTGCCTGGCATGCTTGGGCATCCCCCGACCCCAGAGACTACCTCAGTGAATAGTTCATGGCTCTGACCACCCAGAATCCCTTACCTCCTCCCCACACAGTTCCTATGGTGTGGCGCCTTGAAGGCGCCTTGCAGCCCAGGTCTGTGCAATCCTTGTAATTGATAGTGACCAGTTTAGGGGTGGTATATGACCAAACCAAGCTAATCACAGCCAGTGAAACTCAACTCTGGGAATTTTGATCAAGATCTTAGGGCACTGGACTCCCTTTTCCCCACAGGACTTGGACCTGAAAGTTTATAGCACTGCAGCGGAGGGCAGTGCTGTAATCCTCAGGGGACAGCCAGTCTGAGAAGGTGGCCAGTGCAGCACAAGACAATGCTGAGAAATAGAGAGAAACAGCATTCTCGTGGCAGCTGAGGTCTGGATCAAGCCATACCTGAGCCTTCCTGGCCTTATCAGTCACATGAGTCAATAAATGCCCCTTTTGCCTTTTTTTTGGCATAGAATTTTTCTTTCTGCTCTGTGACCTTAGGCAAGTCACCTAACCTCTCTGAGCCTTGTTCCCTCATTAGTAAAATCCTGAAGGCAGTGCCTACCTTGTAAGGAGCGTTACAAGGACAAAAGCATGAGGCAGTGTGTACCGCATAGTACTCAACAAATGAGTGTGATTATTTCCCCAGATCCTAGCCAGGGATCTTCCTCTAGGGCTCATCAGATGCTGCATTCCCGCCCCCCAGAGCTCAGCTGTGCCTGTGACTTGACCTCCCTGATGACCACCAAAGCTCTGTGTCCAGACCGACCTCTCTCCAGAGGTCAGAGCTCCTGGGCACGTCCACCAGAATGTCCTCCAGGCGTCCCAAACCCAGCACAAGGTTCTGGCTGGTTCACTACTCTCTGTGTGATGTGGGTCTGTCACCTTGGTCTTGGTTTCTCCACCTATAACATGAGAAGGTTGTAGTAGATCATTACAGAGGTTCTCCCAGCCCTAACATCCTAGGACTCTCATCTGTCATGTATCATCCCCCCAGCTTGACACCACTTCCTCCCCAGACTTACCACCTTCAAAAGCAGTGCCGCCATTCTCCAATGAACCCCAGGTTGAAAACTTAGAGTCAGCTTGGTCTTGTCCATCTTGTTAATCACAGCCCCCAAGTCTGGGAGAGTCTCCTCAGAGATGCTACCCTATCTCTACAGCCCTCCCTGATGCCACTACCACCACCTTAGTCCAGATCCCTAGTCCTACACATCCGGTCCAGCGCTGGCTTCCCCGTCCAGTCCCCTCCCTGCTCCTTCCATCCTTGGAGTCAATCAGTGGCCAATGGAGGACCGGGGCAGCTTCCCTCCCAATCCACCTCTGCGTGGAGGCTGGGCCTCCTAATGTCACTGTCAGGAACTAGACTGCCCTACTGACAACGTCAGTGCCTGGAGATTCTTTTTTTTTTTTTTTTTTTTTGCGCTACGCGGGCCTCTCACTGTTGTGGCCTCTCCCGTTGCGGAGCAACAGGCTCTGGACGCGCAGGCTCAGCGGCCATGGCTCACGGGCCCAGCCGCTCCGCGGCACGTGGGATCCTCCCGGACCGGGGCACGAACCCGTGTCCCCTGCATCGGCAGGTGGACTCTCAACCATCGCACCACCAGGGAAGCCCTGAAGATTCTTTTTAAGGCTGGGGACGAGAAGAGGAAGTTTTCACGGTGTTCATAGTAGATACTCAGTAAATATGTGTTAAATTCATTCATTCCCTCACGCTCTCCAAAACACACCCCTTGGATGGTCATCTCCAATCCAAGACAGATCAGCCCAGAGACCCAGTGTCATGAAAGCTGTGGCCATTCTCTTCACAAAAGAGCTCTTGCACGTGACTTTGGGAATATAGTTTCAGACGGTTCTTAGTCCCGCAGTCCATCCATAGAGCCAAGTTTACCCCTGTTTGAGCTCATTTTACAGGTGGAGAGAGTGAGATGCAAAGAGAGGAAGGAATTTGTTAGAGAACATGCAGACCATGTGTTTCTGGGAGGCACTAGGTCATCTTAGGAAAATGCTGGGTCCACTCGCAGCTCCGGGTCCATAGCTTTGAGTAGTCAATCACGGAACCCCTAACATCTCTGTTTCCTCACCCACGAAAGAGGGACCAGGCCTGCACTGCAAGGCTGTAGTTAGAAGATGGTGTAGGAATAGGAACCTAGCCCAGCCCCGTGCATGGAAGACAATTCCTGTTCCATCCTTCTGCTTGCTTTCTCTCTTCCTTTCCTTGTAGGCTTTTGGAGGCTGGAGATGTTACTGCCATCTCGAGTGGTCACAGAAGCCTTCGTGGAAGAGGAGAGCCCTGCCTGAGCCTCAATTTTGGGTGCTGGAGGGAGTCAGGGACCAAGGGTTATTAATAGGCCTGGCTCGAGGGGCCCAGGGAGGGCGAATGTGATACAGACACCCAGCACCGTGGCTGGGGAGTACCTGACACCGGAAGGGGAGGGGGCCGGGGGCAGAGGGGAGAACCACGTCCCAAAATAGCCAGAACAGAAGCTTATATAGGTAGCCGTCCTACCACTAGGCTCACTTCCTGACGGGACCTCCCACTGGACCAGCCCTTCAGCGCAGGTTCCAGCCCTCCACCGCCACCCGAGGTGAGTGGCAGCTACTGGGGTTGCGGGGGATGGAGGTATCAGCAGGGAGGAGGCCAGCTGGAAGGGACAGCCACACGTCCCCTTCCCCCAGTAACACAGGCTGGGGTGGGGGTGGATGCTGTGAGGCGGGCAGCTGTGGAGTCTAGGGCTGAGAGTACGGATCCTGGGGTCTCCATCCTAACTCCTGGTGTGACCCGAAGCAAATCCCTCCCCCTGGCTAAGTCTCGGGTTCCCCACCTATAGAACGAGAGGGGTGGAGGCAGACATCTGTGGGTTCAGGTGAGGAGGCCCCTGCCTGGGCAGAGGAGGCAGGAGGAAGGGGTAGGAGGGCTGATGGGCTGACCTGATGGCATCATCTGATGTTCTGTCTGGGTGGACTTCAGCCCAGAGAGGGTGTCAAGTTGATAGGAAGCTTCTGCAGCAGGGAGAGATGGAGGAAGGAGGGAGAAGGATGGGGCCTCTGTTGCTGTTCCAGTCTCTGCCACAGGGGTCAGTGTCTGGGGACTCTGCAGGAGCCGGTCTCTGGCTCAGACATGTGGGACTTGACTAGGCTGGGTCCTGAGCACAGGAGGAGCTCCATGGAGGGGGGCACTGAACTTGAAGTTAGTACATCCGGGCCTCTCTGAGCCACTGCCTTGCTGTGTGTTTTTAAGCCATTCACTGACTCTCTCTGGCCTCAGTTTCCCCACTAGCATAGCATAAGGATCCTTCCGCTGGGGAAGCAGATTCTCCAACTAGGTCCCTGGAGTGAGCTGAGCCTGGGGGTTGAAATGATAGCACAGAAGCCCAGCATCTCCAAGTTAACAGCCCAGCCTGGGGCAGGGGCAGCAGGGGCAGCTGAGGGGTCCGTGGAAGGCCTCACACTGTAAGAGATCAGGTTGGGAGCTGCAGTCTCGGCGCCTTGGAAGCCAGCTGGTGGGCTGTCACCTGAGGGAGCTGACTCACAGGGAGGGGGCCAGCTGGAGCCAGCAGCAACCTAAGGTTTCCAGGAAGGGCAGCCGTCCAGGGCCGAGCTGAGGGAGACAGTGTTGACAGCAGCGAGTGCGAGGGAACCTGAGCTACACGGCAGCTGGGCTGCTCTCCCCAGCGCCCCCATCAAGGACCCCCATCTCAGCCCACCCACACCTGCCCACACCTTAAGTTGGAGTCTCAAGATCCCGCCACAAGGGAACTCCCATACCATCAACACAGCAGAGGGAGACTGAGGCCCAGAGATGGGGCAGGTCACAACCCCAGGTCACATGGGGACTTAGCGCAGCCCCAGATCTAGAACCCAGGCCTCCTGACTCCCTGTCCAGTGCTCTGCACACTTTCAAGACAGCTGGTTGCAGCCTGAATCCTTTGGAGACCGTGGGAAAGAATGCAGCTGGTCTCTGGCGGCATAAAGATTAGGAAGTGTCACATTTCCCAGAGACGAAGTTCAGGACATAAAACCTGCTTCGGTTGTCTAGAAAGTGTAGTCTGAGGGGGCCACCCTCTCCCCAGGCATAGGCCTTCTGGTCTCCAAGTCGGGGGAGGGTGTAGAGACTCCAAGTAGCCTCTCCCTCCCCCCCACCCCCCACCCACGTTGGTTCATGGGGGCAGGAGTCTGGACCCACACTATACTCTCCTTGGCTCAGGGGACCAGGAAAGCAAGTAGTTAGTGGGGATCTGAGAAGGGTTCTTTGAAAAGTCAGACTACGGAAAAAAAAAATTTGGTTTCCGTGTGTGCTCCCCTGGCCAGATGTGGGATGGGGCACCCGCTGAGGGCCCTAGCAGCACCGGCCTATCCGTGCCACCCCGTCCAGTGGGTCAGGTTTCCAGACCTCAGCGTTCAGATTTTGCAGCATAAATTTGCATCCAGGAGAGACAGAGTGGAGGCTGAGGTAGGAGTGGAGAGAGAATGGGAGCAGGGCCAAGGGGCCCAGGAGGGTGTAGACCTCCTACACCCTCGGTATCCTCCCGGAAGCGGCGGGACATCCTCGGAGGTGCGCTGACCCGAGACCCTGCGCCGCACCAGGCCGGCGCCTTCTGCGTGCCCTTGACGGCAGGAGAACCCTCCAGACCCGGCTGGGGACTCGGGCGCCCGGTAAATTCCAGAGGTTGCCCCTTCCCCTGGCGCCCTGGTCGCAGCCCCTGAGATCCCAAGGCCCCCCGGCGGGGCGGGACGGCAGCGGCAGCGCGATGGCTCGCCAGCCCGCCGGCCCGGACCGCGCAGCTCGGCGGCGCGGCTGGACTGAGCTGCTCTGGCTGCGCGCAGAGCCCCGCGCCCCCTGGCTCTGCGCCAGGCCGGCGGGCGTGCGCCCGGCGCGCGGCACTGCAGCGCAGGTCATATGAGCAGAAACGATGAGAAAAGCACTTTTTAATCTTTTCGCACTTGCTCTGCCAGCTCAAACAGTTGCAGGATGTCGATGACAGACTTTCTCAACGCTGAGGACATCATGAAGGCAGTGGGTGCCTTTACCGGTGAGCAGCGCGCTCCCCTCCGCACCCCTCTCCCCGCATCCAGCACCCTGGCCCCTGCACCCCGTGCTTCCCGCGGACGGCCAGTCTTCCTCAGCGCTTCTCTGCCCACGCATCCCGCGGGGCGCTGGTGGAGCGTGGAGCGGGGTCCACGGCATTTCCCAAACTCTGCCCGGGCCGGACTTGGCACAGGGAACGGGCGGGGAGGCCGTGCGCCCTGCCGGACAACCGAAACTCTCGGGCGCCAAAGGCCGGGTGGCCACGCTGCGAGGACCCGGGTCCCGGACCAAGGGCGAAGAGAGGGGTGGAAAGCTGCATCTCTGGGTCCTGTGGGCGCTCGGGGCTTCCTTTGCAAGGCACTTGGAGGGGACTATAGGTGCGCATGCTTCTCTCCACGCGACCGCTTTCCAGACAGGCCTCTTTCCTGGCTCCCTGAGTGTCTAAGCCCCTTCTCCGGGGCTCAGAGCTCAGCCCCCCGCAACGGATCTGCGAGGGAGCGAGGTGACCTTCCCGTAGCTGGCGCTCCGCTCTGCTCAGCCCTGCGAGAAGCATCCTCCGCGCTTGCAACTTCCAGCCTCCTCAGGCACGGAGGGAGGGGAGCCGGCAGTCTCATGTCTCTGAGCTGCCCTGGACTTGAGCGCTTAGCTGCTTACCTTCCTTCTCCCTCCTGTCACCCAGATGGGGAAACTGAGGCAGGGAGAGGGCTAGAAACTTGCCCAAGGTTACCTGGCAGGGCAGCAGAGGAATTAGCACGGGGCTCACCTCCGGATCTTGTCCCTTGCGATGCCACCCCTCCCCATCTAGTGTCTGAGGTGGACAGAGCAGCTTTCCTCCCCTCCAGCCCAGGGAGGGAACAGTGAGTTTTCGCGGGATCGCCCCTATCCCGCCACCCCCGTCCCACACACACACATAAGTTACTTGGTCTAAAGTTTCTTTTCTCAGGTGTTCTTAAAAAGGAGCTCGGGACATGGAAAATGGGAAGAGGGCTCCCATTTCCTTTCTCTTGGCAACCCCTCCCCTGGGCATGAAGAAACTCTGGGAAGCCACCCTCCCAGGGCCCTGCGATAGCCCCCTCACTTCTCCTTGACCCATCTTGCTCCCTCGGAGAAGAAACCTAACTGGGAATTCTTGGGGAGCCTTCCAACACCCGTCCCCATTCCCACCAGAATGGATTTCTGCAGCAAAGCCGGGACTTCTGGGTCGTCCCCTTCCCTCTCCCACTGTGTGACCTTGAGAGAAACTTGTCCTCTCTGTGTTGATTTTCTGGCGACACAATCTATGACCAAGAAAAAGGTCGACCCTCCCTTCTCCCCTGCAGCATACACACAGCATGTTCCCACTGCCTCCAATTCCCGTGCCTACCCCGACTCAGCCGCCACCCAAAAGGCTTCATGGAAACCAGGAAGCCCCTCTGCCTTCAAATGCTACCCCCGCCATTAGTGAAGGGTACAGTGGAGGGTGGGGTCCGGTTGGAGAGCCAGGGTGATCTGGGTGCAAGGCCACCTCTGCCACTGTGCAACCTTGGGCCAAGCCCCCTCGCCTGGCCTGGGCTCCCTCAGCCCTCCCGTGGAGGTGTGCCTCTGCCATCCCACAGGACTGGCCCTGCGGAGGCGATCAAAGTGCTGTGACACCCACATTCTCCCACCCTTCCCCAGGCCCCTTGTCTGTCCTCATTTTCACCTCCTCTCTCCACCCCCCAACAGCTGTCGACTCCTTCGACCACAAAAAATTCTTCCAAATGGTCGGACTGAAGAAAAAGAGCCCAGATGACGTGAAGAAGATATTCCACATCCTGGATAAAGATGAGAGCGGCTTCATCGAGGAGGAGGAACTGGGGTAAACTGAGGCCTGCAGGGGCTGCCCAGCCTGTGGCTCTGGGAGAGGGGCTGGGGGCTGGGGCTCTTGCTTTGGAGTTCCTGTCCAGCTGCCCGTCCCTCTGCACCCTTCACAGAAAATAACCATCCCTGCCTGATCGCTGTTGCTTCCAGAAAATAAAATCCTCAGCAGAAAGTGCAACTAATGAGATTAAATTATAGCCACTTAATATTGCTAATGGAATGATGCTACGTAATAATTGAATACAGACCAAGAGGCAGCTTTCTCGTTGCCTAGCACCATAGGCAAGGCAGAGAGCGCTCCCTTGAGTAATTTCATTGACTTTCATTCCTCTAAAATGCAACTTCTACCATCCTGCAGACCCCTACCCTTCTGTACCAGCAGCTAGAACAGTTTCTGGGCAAGTCAGGGATGCAGAACCAGCTTTGGGGGTTCAGGAGTCCTAGGAGCAAGACAGAGGTTATGACTAGGAAAATGCAAGATGACATCCCCCAAAAAACCTCCCACCATCACCCTCTTGGCCACCTGGCCCACGTCTGCCAACCCTGCTGTGCTTTATGTAACACTCTGGCCAAGACTGCCTCGAATTTTGTCAGTAAGAGAAGGGAGAGGGTGTGGAGAGGGGCTTTTCAAGCAGGGACTTCCCCATCCATCCTGTCTCTCCCCGAAACCATCCCACAAGGGGAACCTTTGTCTAGAACCTTCTCCTCCACCCTCCCATGCCCAATGTGCACACACACGCACGCGCACACACAGATGCTGACTTCTACCTATCCTCCAGGCATCACCTTCTCCAGGAAGCCTTCCTGACTCTTCCCCTCACCCCCAGGTGAATGGATGCATCCTTCAAGCACCGCTCTCCACTTTCCCATCATTGCATCCATCACACTGTGTGGTCTCTCCCAGAGGACACGGCCTCCTCCCTGTTTTTTCAGGTGGCTTCCTAAGATCATCTCTGTGCCCCCCATTTCCAGCATGACCGTGGCACAGAGAAGACACTTTTGTGTTTATTGTGCTGCCTGAATAACTAAACAAACGTAGGTGCCCTGGCTGAAGTGAGGGCAACCCTTCGCAGAGGACAGCCTGTCCTTCCCTGCGCGCCTACCCGCGAAGCCTAGCCGTGGCGGGGCTACCCGGCCCAGCACAACCGCACGCGTGCTGGCTGCTCGCTGCTCGCCCCCCGTCCCGGCCGCCTGCTTCCCCTGTGCAGACGCCAGCCCACCACCCACACGGTGCTCCTGCAAGGCGACCCTGGCCTGACTCCCTCCCCACTTTCTCCCTTTCCTCCTCCAGATCCATTCTGAAAGCCTTCTCCCCAGATGCCAGAGACCTATCTGCTAAGGAAGTCAAAATACTGCTGGCTGCTGGAGACAAGGATGGGGATGACAAGATTGGGGTCGATGGTGAGTAGCCATGGCCTGGGCACGCGGTGGATCTCAGGATGTTTGGATGCTAAAAGCTCAGAGCTATGTCCCTCCACCATGGGAAGGGGAGAGCGTCCCCCACTCCCCAAGATTAGAAGAAAAAAGCCAATCCGTTAGGTCTGAGAGCTCTCTCATGTAAGCCAGGCAAAGAAAAAACTGGTATATTGTTTTCTAGATTTGAATAATCCAAAAGGAATAGATTCTTTTTTTTTTCTCCTTGCTGTGTAAGGAATCCAGGAGAATTTGGGATTTTTCCTGAACTTTGTCTGTACTTTTGCCTGAGTTTTGGTCCCAGCTTTGCCCAAACTAGCTATATGACTTTGGGCAGTCTCTCTCCTGCTCTGGGTCTCAGTCTCCCATCTGTAACCCAAGGAAATGAGGCCAACTGATCCCCCAGGACCTACTGACTCTCACATTCTCAGATTCCAGGGATGGAAATTCGTTATCTCCTATCCTCCTCAGCATCTTGTCCTGGGTGTCCTGTAACTTAGCCTCAAAACCTGTTTCGGCTTCACCCAAATATACCATTTCAGAATTGCACGAGAGCCAGGAAAAAACAGCCGGCCAGGGATGAGCTGGGAATTAGGAAAAGGAACATCTGGCCTGACCTTGCTTTTCAAGCTTTGCTTTCAGAACAGACGAAGGGCTGGCGGTCCACCATCCCACATCCTTCTCCATTCAGATCTAACCAGCATTCACATCCCAGCATCATTATCTTTCTTAGCATCACAACATCCTTGGGAATCATATCCATTTTGCAGATGGGCAAAGTGAGGTTGAAGGTGCTTGGCCTGTTCAAAGAGCTAGGACATACGTGGGGGAGCGGGGATTTAGAACCAATTCTGAATATCTCTGTCCAATATTCTATGCCATATCAGTGCTGGACCTCGTGATGATCCTTTCTGCCGATTTAAGAGAAAACTATGTGTAGGTGCTCGGCCTCTGGGCCCGTGCTGTCTGGGTTCAAATCCCAGCCCGGCCACTTGCTAGCTGTGTGACTTGGGGCGATTCAAGTAACTACTCTGGGCCTCCGTTTTCTCGTCTCTGAACTGAGGATAACGATTGCTCTTATAGGATTGTCAGAGGATTACATTTGTTAATGTGTGACGTGTGTAGAACAGTGGCACGGAAGAATTGTTGTATACATGTTTGTTAACTACTTTTTTAACAGGGGCTAGGCTGTATTCATGCTTGTATCCCCAGTGTCTAGCCCATACCCAACCCAAAGCAGGCATTTAATAAACACCTGTAGCTTGAGTGTGAAGTCCAGCCCCTATGCTCTGCTTGCTCCCTGCTCTTCACCAGCTGTGACCTTGACCATCACCTCTCCATACCTAGGTTCCAGTGTCTGACAAACGGGGTGCACAGTTTTATCGTAAGACCTGCTTGGGCTCGTTGTGAAAATTAAGCGGCTGCAGACACAGAACTGCCTTGGGAAATGTACAAGGAATCTGAACGTGGGCATCGTTTATTAAATTTTTATGCCAGAAATGAGAACGGAGAAACTCTAGAAAGGTTAGATGCAATGAGCCGCCTGACCTTCTGATGCCAGCTGCCCTTCTTGTGGCTGGGAAAGAGGGAGGTGGTTTTAAAGGAGGTGGAGCAGAGGGCGCTGGAGGGAAAAGGGTGGCTGGTCTAGGTGATTCCAGTGAGAGGCGTGTCTCTCCCACACCCCCATCCTCACTAAGTCACTTATCGGACAGTTCCACCCCGAGCTCGGTTCCCCCGTGACCCCAGCTCAGGCCTTTGGACCTCCCTTCCTTTTTTATTTGCAGCCACTATGCTACAGCTCAGAAGCGACCTACACGGTGAAGGAAAACCAGGTCAGATCCTGGCCTGCTTCCCTGCCTCCCTAACTGCCCAACTCAGATCTTAAAGCACTAACTCAACTCTTCCATCAGACCCAACAGATCTTTACTGTTGCTACTGAGTAGCAACCCTGTGCTGGGCAGTGGGGGACGCAAAGTGGAATGAGACCCAACCCTCAGAGGCACCACTTCTTGGCCGGGGGCCCCTGAGCCCCGACTGTAAAGCCCTCATCTATAAACGGGGCATCACAACGCAACACAGAGCTCACTGGGATTTTGTGAGGATTTCGTGACACGATGTATGGCAGTGTTGAGTGCAGTGCCCAGCGCACAGTAAATGCTCAGTAAATAGCGGCTGCAACACTATTTCTATTCTACCTGCACGATGTTTACAGCTCTATGATTTATACACAAACACACAGTAATACCAGGCAGAGGCCAGGAGGTGCAGACGAGCTCTTCAGAGCGGGAGACAGTGGGCACTTGTGCGGATCTGGAGACCACGGGCAGGGCTGCCACAGGCCAGGAGGGCAAGTGGAGCGAGGTCCAGGCGAGGCCTTGGTATCAATCAACAAAGGCACTAAGGCTGGGAAGTTTAGGGCATGTTTAGAAAGGGGCAAGAAGGTTGGTTTGCTGAGGGTGGGAGGGGAGAGAGAATTATTACCAGGGTGAGTAACGTGCGCCCGGCCCGATGCTGGACTCTGCACACATGTCACCTCATCTGACCTTAGGATGACAGAGGACACAGATGCAGATGCGGAAAGAGCAGCTCCAGTGCCCAAGGTGACATGGATTCGAACCCAGGTCTGTCTGCCAGCACAGTCCAGGCTCAGGCCAACCTGGTGAAAGTCTGGAAATCAGAGCAGAACAAAACAGGGGGGCAAGAGATGACATGGGCAATGAGAACAGATCACCCGAGGCAGGGGGGCCCACACCTCGTGCTTCTGAGGTGGGAAGATGCAGACACGCCCCCTCCCCGCTTCCGCCCCGAAACACAGTCCTTTATCCGGAGGGCGACAGGAAGGATGGGTGTGATGGTGCCTAATAAACAGCGGGATGGGAAGAAGAGCCCTTCGTGGGCCCAGAATTTTCTATTTTAGACCCTCTGCTTTGCTGCCCACTCCCTCTAAAGGCCAAAGAGGCTGAGCCCTGTCCACCAGCTGGAGGATGCCTTCAACTCCCGGTAGGACTTGGGACGAGTCACAGAACTTCTCTGACCTTCAGGTGCCCCTTTAAAATCAGGGGTCAGGTCACTGGCTGATCACTAGGGTCCCTTCCAGCCCTGGGACTCTCCAGGTGCCCCAGTGCATACACCTCTAGACAGGGGACCAGGTTGGCATCTAGGCTCAGCTATGTGACCTTGAATAACGACAGCAATGACATCTAACTTCATGGAGTCCTCTGTGTGCCAGGCACTGTGCTTAGCATTTTACTCATTTAGTCTTCCCAACTTCTTTGAGGATACTATTACTATCCCCATTTTATAGATAAGGACACTGAGTCTCAGAGAGGCTAAGAGTTTGCCTAGGAAGAAACAAGGTCAAGATCTGAGTTCAGGTCTGTCCAGATCCAAAGCACATGCCCTGTGCCGCCTGCTTCATTCATTCATCCATTCATTCAAAGTCAAAGAGCATCTACCGGAGACGATTTTATTTACTGACTTATTGCTTGCTTCTCTCTCTCCCACTGGGTTGGATGTCATGTCCACAAGGGCAGGAACTTTGTTTTGTTCAGCTCTGACCCCAGCACCTAGAATAGGGCCTGGCACATAGTAGGGGCACAAGAAAAGTTTGATGAATGAATGTGTCCAGTTCTGGGGATGCAATGATGAGGAAGTATGGTGTATAGGGAGAGGTCCACAGGCTAAGGGTGGAGACCCACTTGGGCTGGGGCTTGCAGGTGCTAGGGGATTCTAGAACCAGGGATACTGCCTCCGTCTCTAGCTGTTTGCCCTTCTGAAGGTGAGTGATATTTACCAGGTCTTTTAGGATCACAGGTTGATGGGAGTGGGTAGAAAGACAAAGTTTTAATAATACCCCTTTGCTTTCCCACTTCTGGGCAACTACTTCCAGGAAGCTCAAAGGCTTTTATAGATGTGGTCGATTGATTCTCGATGGCCACCCTTGGAAGCCTGGTGTAGAGCTGGTAAAGGGGGGATTTAAAGCAGAGAAGGAGGGAGAAGGTGATCAAAGGTGGAAGGTGACCCCAGACCCAGCGATTGGTAACAGGCGAGACTAGTAAGTGGCAGGTTCTCTCTCAAGTACCTGCCCTTCCCCACGGCGGGTCTCCAACAGCACTTGGCATCAGAATCACGGACGGCTTTTCACGGCACAGATGGCTGGGCCCCGTCCCCAGAGCTTCTGATTCCTTAAGTCCGGGGTGGGGCCCAAGCGTTTGCATTTCTACAAAGTTCCCACGTGGTGCTCATGGTCTGGGGATGACACTCTGAGAACCACTGCCTTATAATTATCCTAGAAAACAGATGCCATCGCTCTTCCGGTTTGTAGTTGAGGAAACTGAGGCACTGAGCGGTTAAGGAACGTGCCCAGGGTCACTCAGTAGCAGAGCCAAAATTGAGACTCAGAGGTCCAGGCAGGACCCTCTGCCACCCTGCATGTGTCCCCAGCCTGGCTTCTCCGTACCCAATACCTGCCCGCATGGACCGTGCAGGCTGCTGGGAACAGCGGGCACCATCCGTGTGGCATTTCCTTCCGTCCTCACAAGAGCATCACAAGACATGCCCTCACTGTACAGGCAAGGAAACTGAGGCTCAGGGAAGTGGGGTGACTTGCCCAGGATCACACAGCTACTCAGCATTGGGGCGCTGCTTCAAACCTCGACATTCTCTGCCCCGCCATGCTGTCGGCAGGAACTGCATACCCCGCATATACACATGCAGTCATGCAATCCTAGTTAGTGTCCCTGAAACCTGATCCCAGTGGCAGATCCCGTTTCCTGTGCTTCAAGCCTGTTCCAACTCAAGAGCCCGTGGTTTGCTTTTGTTTCCGTGGCTGGAAAATTTAGGCATAATGATTGCCTGACCCTTGCAGTCGTTTCTGCATGCCTGAAGGCATTTGCTTTTTCTGCTTCCTTCTGGCAAAAATCTGTTCTCTTTTATCCTTAAGTAGCATATTTAACATGGGAGGCAGGAGGGAGGGAGTAAGCCCTCGGGCTGAAACTCCTGAAGTCAGGCAGAAAATACCACCTGTAGAGTGCTGCTACCAGCAGTGTGAATGGCCAAGGCTTCTCCTCTCTCTGGACGTCCTCATCCCAAAGCAGGGTTAAAAATAACCACCTTCAAAGGTTGTCGCAAGAACTGTGAGTGTTCTGGAAACAGTTCCTTTCCTCTTGTTTTGCGTGCTTTCTCTTGTAAGCTACCTCAAAACCCTTTGGAAGTAGTGGAATACCCACTCTCAAAGGAAATGAAATGGAGTCTAAGATGGGAAGAAACTGAGAGGGACAAAAGGAGAGTCATGCCTGCCTCCCTGTAATTCCAGCCCTCCAGCCCCTATGGGGTTTGATTTCCAAGCAAGGCAGGATATGCACATCGGGGCCAGCCCGCAGCCCTGATGGCAGAGCCCCAAGTCATGCAGTGTTTTGCCCTATTTCATTACATCCTCATCCCAGCCCAACATGGTCTGGGGGACAGAGGCTGTGGTCCCCAGTGAGAGACGTGGAAAGTGAGGCCCAGCAGATGTGACGTGCCAAAGTCACCAGCGAGCCCTTGGCCAGATGGAACCTATAGGTCTCCTGAGTCTACCACTCCCTCCACCAGGCTGAGCTGGGACATTCGAGGTATAAATGGTTTCTGTGCTTAGCAGGATGCTCGTTCTTATTCCCGTGTGGACTCCCCCTAGCTCCCGACCTTATGCTGCACTAGATAAGATTTAGCCAAAGGAGGGAAAGCAGCCCTCCTTATATAACTGCCCTCCTGAGAAAAGGAGCAGCAGTGAGGGCAGAAAGAAGACTTTCCTTCTCCATTTATCCCTCTCCTGCCTCTGGAGGTTACAGCTTGATTCAAGAACCCAGGGCTGTTCAACTCCAAGCCCTGAGAAAGAGACACATCCTGCCACGAGCCAGGCCCGAGTCACAATCTTCCTGGCTGAGTGACTCTCGGCCTCAGTTTCCCTGTAAGTAAAATGGGGATAAGAGAGCTGGCGAAGACGAAATGGGACAGCTCGCAGGGTGGTGCCTGGCACAGAGTGTGCCCCCAGGACTGTTTACCGGCTCCTTGCGGCCGTCCGGCTAGACCCCAAATGACCCGGCCTCCCCGTCCTCTGGGGTGGGAAAGTGATCCTTGTTTGCAAGACCAAATTATAAGAAACGCAGCCTGGGAGCTATTTCGAAGTGAGGTGATAAACCGGGGGCCGGTCCTCTTCACCTTGGTCATCACGAAGGAGGGGAGGAGAGAGTCTTCCAGGAGCTGACTCAAAGTTCATCTCATTTTCACCTCGGGCTATCAGCGGCCATGCTCTCACCTGTCAATAGCTTCTAATTTTGTCCAATTCCCACAGCGCCCGGAACAGGGACAGACCTCATTAGGCTAATTTCAGTATCTTAAGGGAAAGGAGAGGAGTGAGTCCGCCCATCCTCTGACCCTTTGCCAACTGCACCCCATCCCCAGCCCCACCCCTTGTCTCCTGATTGGATGATGAAGATACCAGCGAGCTGACCCCAGGGGCCTCACGTGAGGCTTCCTTGGCAAAGGTAGAGGTGTGCCTGCATTTTTATAGGAGGAAGGACTCTGAATCCCGCCCCCGTCTACCCAGGAACACTCTCCCCCACACCTCAACTTAAGACTTGATTGAACTGCGCTCCCTCTGTGTGCCAGGCGCCACTGTACCTCATGTGGTCCTCACTGTTGCCGTATGAGGAGATACTCTCATCGTCCCCATTTTACAGACGCAGAAACTGAGGGGCAGAGACTGAGTGTCCGTGGACAGGCATGTTAGGGATGGAATCCTAACTCGGATGGGATAGACAGTGTCAGAAACTTGCTCTTTGGGCGTCCCGTGTCTTCTGTCTGTTTACATCTTCCTGTCTTCGTTTTGGGATTTTTGTGGCTATTGGTGTTATTATTTCAAAGTTCCAGCCTGTGCCAGTGGTGCTGAGGAGATCCAAGGAGCTAACATTTATAAGCCGTCTCCTGTGTGCCAGGCATCTTTCTGTATTTTCTCATCTGGTCTTCTCAGTAGCTGTGCACGTCGACGTTATCATACCCATTTTACACAAGAGAAAATTGAAGCTCAGAGAGGTCAGGTGGTGACCTAAGGCCACCCAGCCAGAAACTGATGGAACAAGATTCAGATCCAACTCCAGGATTACTGGAACGTCGTCGGCAGGTACCAGGCAGGATGGGAAATGGTGGGGGATGGCAACAACAAGGCCAAGAAATAAAGGTTACAGTGCCATTGGGGGCGTCCTCCCCCGGCGCCGGGAAGCAGCCAGGCGTTTCATGGACTTGGTTTTAAAGTGGCTGGAGCAGCAATCCCACACCTGGGCACATACCGTGAGAAAACCATAATTCAAAATGAGTCATGTACCACAGTGTTCATTGCAGCACTATTTACAATAGCCAGGACATGGAAGCCACCTAAGTGTCCATCGGCAGATGAATGGGTAAAGAAGATGTGGCACATATATACAATGGAATATGACTCAGCCATAAAAAGAAACGAAATTGAGTTATTTGTAGTGAGGTGGATGGACCTAGAGTCTGTCATACAGAGTGAAGTAAGTCAGAAAGAGAAAAACAAATACCATATGCTAACACATATATATGGAATCTAAAAAAAAAAAGAAAAAAATTCCGAAGAACCTAGGGGCAGGACAGGAATAAAGACACAGATGTAGAGAATGGGCTTGAGGACACGGGGAGGGGGAAGGGGAAGCTGGGATGAAGTGAGAGAGTGGCGTGGACATATATACACTACCGAATGTAAAATAGATAGCTAGTGGGAAGCAGCCGCATAGCACAGGGAGGTCAGCTCGGTGCTTTGTGACCGCCTGGAGGGGTGGCATAGGGAGGGTGGGAGGGAGACGCAAGAGGTAGGAGATATGGGGATGTATGTATATGTGTAGCTGATTCACTTTGTTATAAAGCAGAAACTAACAAACCATTGTAAAGCAATTAAACGTCAGTAAAGATGTTAAAAATAAATCAAGTGGCTGGAGCTAAAGGAGCATCTTGATGATAACAGCCACCAAACGCTGCACGCTGGCTATGGGTCAGGCCGGCGACAAGGGATTTAGTGCTGGTTCCTCTGCAAAACCCAAGGAGGCCCACTTTACAGTTGAGGAAACAGGCACAGTGGGGTGAAGTATCTAGTCCCAGGTCACAGAAGCAAGAAATGGGAGTTGAGGGTTGACTCCCAGCTCCCTTGCTCCAAACTCCGGAGGAGAGCTAGAAAGGCATCTTCTAGACCCGGGGCTGCACAGATAAGGAAACAGAGATGTGGAAGTGTGAGGTGTCTTGTCCAGGGACACGAGTGAAGAGCAGAAGCAAAACCAGAGCCCCATCCTCTGATGCCCATTCTCCATCCCACATCCAGCCGCTAAATCACTTGACCTAGACTCTGCAGGGTCTTTGTATGTTTGCTCGTTTGTTTTTCTCTCAGGAGAGACCTAGATGTTTTAGAGGAGACTTTTTTTGATAGGAGGGCATTAGTTAATTGGCTGGTTCCTGAGCTCTGCCCCAAGAGGTGTACAAAAGGTACAAAAGAGGTGACTCCTGCCTTCAATTTGTCTCCAAAGTGCCCTGCTCCAGGTTCTGGGTGGACAAAATTAGAATCCTGTGTTCTCTTCAAAAAGCCAGGGCATGTGCCACTGTGACACCTGGCTGCTTCACGGTGGATCCCAGGGGTCTGTTTTTAGAGGCTTTTGAAAACCCCACAGGTCCAAAACCTCTCCCATAGTCAGGCTCCCAAATGTCTGACCTTCCACCGCTGGAGAGTCCCTTGGTTGGTGTCCCTTGGTCCCCTTCATGCTGACTGCCCCAAATGCCATCCGGTGTGAAGGTGATGGTCAGGTTCTTTGCTAAGGAGTAGCCGAGAACCCGAAACTTCTAGGGGGAGGGTTGGGGGGAGGGGGCAGGTAGATGGAAGTCAGGAAACGGTAAGGACCAACTTCCCCTCTTGCCAATCACTCCATGAGCCGGTGTTGGTGGATGGACTCATGTCTCCTTGATCCCAGGACAGAGCAACTCAGTGCCCAAGGACAGGCTTTACTGGCTCTGGCCAGTTTTCCAGATCAAATGGCAGGTTAAAGCTGGAGAGAGTTCTTGCTTCCACCCGATCTGGGATGCTAGCCCCATCAGGAACGGCCTCTCCACCTTGATGTAGGGGGTGTTCATGGGACCTCAGGCCGACTCCTGCCCCTGCCCCTTCTTTTCCGCGTGACCCTGCCACTTGACCTCTCCAGGCCTCCACTTCCCCATCTATAGAATGGGAACCATCCCGCTCACCTCCAGGGGCTGAATTATATGCAGTAAGTCGGTACTTTATGAACCCTGAGGAAGACTCCTGAGCCATGCCATCCATTCATCCATCTGTCCATCCATCTATTCACCCATCTGTCCACCCATTTGACATTTTTTTTATGGGCACCTGCTGGGGGCCAGGTGTGTTCTATTGCTAGGACAGTGGTGAACAAGATGGACAGCGCCCCCTGCCCTCCTGGAGTTTATGTCCTGGTAGGGGGAAACTGACAAAAAGTAAGTACGTACATTAATAAGATCATTCTCAGAGAGTGCTAAGTACCACGAAGTAATAAAAAACGGCTAATATGGCCTTCATGGGGGTGGTGACATTTGAGCTGGCTCCTGTGTCACTCTAGACCTAGGTCAAGGTAGGTCGGAAACCTCCAGGGCAAAGAGGGAAGTTTGAATCACGTCCACTGTGTGATCTTGGTCACGCTACTTGATTCTTGGGCCTGTTTCCCGATCTGTAAAACGCAGACAAAAGCGTCTCTCCCATGGAGGAAGTGATTCTTGAAGAATTTGTTAATTCTATAAAAATCGGCAATACTAATCAAAGTACTACCGATGAAAGACATCTCAGAAGAACCACCTGGCTTAGCAAGGTGCCGTAGGATCGGAGGAGCTCGTGGCTGAGAAAGTGGATGCCTTGACACTGGCCCGTGAGAGGCATTCTTAATGTTTCGTGTTCGGGTTGCACTCCTGACACTGTGATGGTTCAGCCAGTGATTCCGAGGGTTTTCAGGGCCGGCAGGAGAACCCTTCCCCTCTCCCACCTTGAGTCGATACCCAGGCCCCTACATCCAGGCCACCTGCCTTTCCTGGCCTCAGGGACTACTTGGGGACAGGAGAGAGTGGTGTCCACTTCCCGGGTCAAAGCCCAGAAAGGTGAGGAGCCCTCCACCTGGCGGGGGTCAGTGGCAGGTCATTTCCATGACGATAGCACGTGTTGGTTTGGGTGGTTTTTGTTTTTTCACTTTGTAATTTTTAAATACTTCTAGCTCTGTTGACGAGGTCTAACAATAGTACAGCGAGTTCCATATTCCCCTCGCCCGGTATCTCCTAATGCTAACGTTTTACATAACCACGTGCATTGAAGAAATTACACTGGGAGGTTCTTACAATATGAGCTTCATACTAAGCCTGGGGAGGGTGGGACGTACCTCAGGGGAGCCCCAGATACCTCTTGTGGCCTTTTTTTTTTTTTTTTAACATCTTTATTGGAGTATAATTGCTTTACAATGGTGTGTTAGTTTCTGCTTTAGAACAAAGTGAATCAGTTATACATATACATATGTTCCCATATCTCTTCCTTCTTGCATCTCCCTCCCTCCCACCCTCCCTATCCCACCCCTCTAGGTGGTCACAAAGCACCGAGCTGATCTCCTTGTGCTATGCGGCTGCTTCCCACTAGCTAGCTATTTCACGTTTGGTAGTGTATATATGTCCATGCCACTCTCTCACTTTGTCACAGCTTACCCTTCACCCTCCCCGTATCCTCAAGTCCATTCTCTAGTAGGTCTGTGTCTTTATTCCCGTCTTACCCCTAGGTTCTTCATGACCTTTTTTTTTTTTTTTTTTTTTTTTTTGCGGTACGCGGGCCTCTCACTGTTGTGGCCTCTCCCGTCGTGGAGCACAGGCTCCGGACGCACAGGCTCAGCGGCCATGGCTCACGGGCCCAGCCGCTCCGCGGCATGTGGGATCTTCCCGGACCGGGGCACGAACCCGTGTCCCCTGCATCGGCAGGCAGACTCTCAACCACTGCACCATCAGGGAAGCCCCCATGACCTTTTTTTTTTTTTTTTTTCTTAGATTCCATGTATACGTGTTAGCATACGGTATTTGTTTTTCTCTTTCTGACTTACTTCACTCTGTATGACAGACTCTAGGTCCATCCACCTCACTACAAAGATCTCAATTTCGTTTCCTTTTATGGCTGAGTAATATTCCATTGTATATATGTGCCACATCTTCTTTACCCATTCATCCGATGATGGACACTTAGGCTGCTTCCATGTCCTGGCTACTGTAAATAGCTGCAGTGAACATTGTGGTACATGACTCTGCACATTCAGTTTTTCGTTTGTCTCTCACTAGGAATTGTTACCGCCCCCTTCCTTCACTGCACGGGCAGATGGGGGAGCAGATGCCCAGAGGGGGACCTTTCCCAGCAAACAGGGCCAGGCTGGGCCTCGAAGCCTAGCTCTTGATCCCCACCTGCGCTGTCCCCACATCACAACACTGCGTTTCCAGAGGCGATGGTGACTTACCTGACGCCCCCCAGTGTTTGGCAGACTGGGGACCTGGCATCTCCAGGAGAGGGTGGCAAGCTCCTTCTGTCCTCTCTTGTCCCCTGGAGAGAAAACAACAGAGAAGACTCTCCTAAAATAAATCTTCCAAATAAAGGTCTCTGAAGACCTGGCTAGTGAGCAACACCCCTTCTAACCAGCACACGAGGGCCCCGCAGTTGAGAGGACATGGAAGGGGGTGCAGAGGGGTTCCCAATGCGGGCTGAGGCCTCCTGTGCACCAGCACTTCTCTTCTGACTGTCTCTGGATCAAGAAGCAAAGCCGGGCTTCCCTGGTGGTGCAGTGGTTGAGAGTCCACCTGCCCATGCAGGGGACACAGGTTCGTGCCCCGGTCCGGGAAGATCCCACATGCCACGGAGCGGCTGGGCCCGTGAGCCATGGCCGCTGAGCCTGCGCGTCCGGAGCCTGTGCTCCACAACGGGAGAGGCCACAACAGTGAGAGGCCTGCGTACCGCAAAAAAAAAAAAAAGAAGAAGAAGCAAAGCCGACTTTCCTTCCTTTTACGATGCTAGTGAGGCTCAGAGAGGCTAGGCGCCTTGTCTGAGGTCACACAGCCTGTCAAGGGAAGAGCCAGATTCGGGGGCCCAGGCCTCTTTAGCTGAGCTCGTCTTATCACACAAGAGGCCAGCCCAGCACGGCTATTGGGTCTTTCCTAAATACACCCCATTGCATCCCGCCCTCTGAGCCTTGACCCCTCCATCTGCTTTCTCCTATGGGAATCCTGCATCTGCTTACAGGCCTGTATCAGAAGCTACCCTTCCTCTGAAGGTTTTGCTGATCCCTTAAATAGAAGGCACCTCTTCTCCTGTGAATGGGAAGTCTCTGTGCCTCTCCCGTCTTTTCACAAACACATGTGGTCCCCTCGGTGTCAGCTGTGGAGCCAGGAGGTGGGATGGAGGGAACAAAGTGGGGGCTGCAGCCTTAGGGTCCAATGGGGGAGGCAGACAGCAAGCGAATAAGCAAGAATATACTCAGAAGTGTTTCGAGAGTGGTGAGTGCTGGGAATATAATAAATAATGATGAAAGCAAAGAGGGTCGCAGTAGGGGTGGGTCACTGCTTGTGCCAGAGTGGTCAGAGAAGGCCCCTTGAGGGGTGACGTTTAAGCTGAGACTAGGTAAGTGAGAAGGAGCTGGCTGTGAGACAGCCTGGAAAGTGTACCAGGCAGTGAGAACAGCAGGTGCAAATATCCTGGGGTGCGAATGCCATCGGCGTGCTTGAGATTCAGAGAAAAGGCCAGCAGCACAGAACATTTCCTGATATCATCTTCTTCCAGAAGCTCCTGGGGTGCAGGGACCAACTCTGGCTCCCCTGTGTCTCCCCTCACCTGGTTGGGACATCCCTTTGTTCATTTTTGTGGAGTTGGATTCAATAGAGGGACATCTGATCAACCCCTGGTGCTGACACCAGTCTCTGACCTCCTTAATTAATATTAAGGCTAAGCAGAGCAGATGGACACTGCTGGAGAGATGGGGGAGGGCCACTGTGGCTTGCAGGCGAGCCCACATAGAGGGGCCTGGACCCCAGAGCTTGAACCCTCAGCCACTTACAACCTGGACACTCTGAAAAGTCACTTCTCCTCCCTGGGCCTCAGTTTTCCCCTCTGTAAAATGGGGACAATCAGTCCCAGATCCCTGAGTGTTTGCAAAGATTAATGAGGAGACAGAGCCCAGCTCATTCTGAGCACCTGGATGCGGTCACCCCTCTGAGCTGAGGTCACGGGCTCCAGGGTCTGGCTCCGTCCCCCAGATGAGGAGGAACACACAGTGGTTCCTGGCTGCTCACCAGATCCCTTTCCCCGGACCTTCTAAGTCAGAAAGTTCAAGGCAAGGGGACTCTATATCTTCTTAGATCCCGCTGGTGACCCTCATGGGCTAAGACAAGTGGCTATGAAAGAGCTCAGGGTCCGAAGTCAGACACACCCGGGTCTGAAGCCTGGCTCTGCTTCTTACTAGTTGTGTGACGTCGTAGACATTGCTGGACTCTGAGCCTCAGTTTCCTCATTTGTGGAAGGGGAATAATGATAAAATGTACAATATGGGATTATTGTCAGAGTCAAATAAGACATTGTATATAAAGTACTTAGAAAAGGAACTGACATGATTAACCTTCAGAAAACTATCATCACCACTATTATTATAGTTATTATTACTAATAATTTGTGGGTGACATGGCATCGTGAAGCGAAAGATATGGTAGGCTCATCATTTCCCATCTCATTCATTCATTCATTCATCCCCACGCTCCCTTGCTCCATCACTTCAGCTTTCCCTTCTGCAGCAGATTCGAGAATCAAGAGAAAACACCAGTGTGGGGTGAGGGGGCCGCAGTCAGGTCCTGGCCAGTCTCTGCTGCACGGACCACCTCTGACTCACCTCTGTCATTTTCTTTTGCAGAATTCACTGCTCTGGTGGCTGAAAGCTAAGAGGCTCTGACTGCCCAGGTCTTGTCCTTCTCTGTCCCAAACACCCGATCTCAGCCCCACTTGCTGCCCTCCTGCCTTTCTGTTCAGTTTGTTTATGTTATTTTTACTACCCCCGTCCCTTGTGGCCCTTGAAGGACACCATTCTTCTGGAAAATGATGGAGAATCAATAAAGGCTGTACCAATCAGATTCTGCTGCTTGAGAGGAACCAGGCCTGGTGGGGTGTGCCTCCTGCCTTGGCATTCCAGGCACACCTGCACGGGGATGGGGCAGGGTACAGACAGAAAAGATGAAATGGAAGGGAAATTTACTGAGCCCCTCCTTGGCCTTTGGCCCGTGGGTTGCCCATTCATCCTTGAAACCACCCATAAGGTAGGTGCTGAAACTCTTACAGGTGCAGAAACTGAGTCTTGCAGAAAGTGACGTGTCTAAGCCCACACAGCTAGGACTTGTGGATGGTTGGATGGATGGATGGACGGATGGACAGATGGCTACTCATTAATACTCTTTTTGTTGCAAATGATAGAAACCCAACTCAAAGTAACTTAAGAAAACAAGGAAGAAAAAACAAAGACTTGGTTATGTTCCTGAATAGTCCAGGGGTAGATCTTCAGGAACAGCTGGATCAAGGAACTTAAGTGATTTCATCAGGATTAAGTCCTTCTTTCCCCATCTCTGAGCACTGCTTTCCTTTGTGCTGGATTCATTATCAGGCAGGCTCTCCCTCCTGATGGCAAGATTCCTCCAGCCACTCAAGGTGTATATTCAGAATATCAGTTAAAATTAAAAAAAAAGAGCTTCTCTTTCGCAATCACTCCATCAGAAGGCCCCAAATTTAATCCTATTAATACCAGTAGCTCAGGTTTACTGAGCACCTACTCTGCACCGAGCCCTTGTACATGATTCCATCTATACAACAACCCTATGAAGTGGGGACTATTATTCTCTCCATTGTATAGATGAGGAAACAGGCACGGGAAGTTACACATTCACCCAAGATCACATTGTGAGTAAGTGGTGGGACCAGGACCCCAACCTCGCAGCCACCTCCAGAGCCTGCATCCCTCCCTGGACCTGTCACGGCCACCTGAAGCATGGGAGCCCTGATTGGCCCATTCTGGAAGGTGCCCATCTAGGGACACAGGCAGGGTCAGTGACACAGAGAGCTCAAGTCTGGAGAAGAGTAGGGGAGAGGGGTCCCCGTGGAAATCAGAAGAGGGGAGGGAAGCCGGGTGGGCAAGCATGGTAGCGGCCCTGCAGGATGGCTTCTGCTCTTCCCCACAACAGCCTTGGGGTGGGAACTGGAGCAGTGTTCTCCCCTCCTGTGCCATGTTTCCAGACCCCATGCCCAGCGGTGTCTCTTGACCCTTCCCCTGGGCCCTGAGGTGTTGCCCTGGGTGGGGCTGTCAGGGAAGGTTCTCACTGAGGATGAGGCCTGGGCAGGCAACCCACCAGCATCCAGGTTGAGAGGCAGGGATGGGCCACCTTCCATGGTAGCAGCCGGACAGAGCCAGCACTCCCAGGCCTGGGAGGGGACTTGGGGCCAGAACCGGGAATTGGGCCAAAGCAGGTGCAAGCTCCGGAGGGCCGCCCTGCTGGGGATCAGCCTGGCACTAGGCCTCGGGGGCTGAGAAGGCAGAGGGTGAGCCAGAGGTCAAGTGGTTGGAAGTGGGCCTGCGGGAGCCTGAGCGTGTGAGTACGTGTGAGCAAGAGACGGTGTGTATGAGCTGGTGGGTGTGAGGGCACGTGTGTGCACACGCGCTCGTGACAGCAGTCAGGACCAGGGCCGACCTGGGTTTCCATATGAAGTCTAACGGGGCCCAATTTTGGACACTGAGGACAGGACAGATGAAAAGGGGCCGCCCTACACGTGGCCCATGTGGATTACAGGAGAAGGGCTGGGGAGACGGGGCGTCTCCCACAGAAACCAGTACAGGGCCCCGCGAGAAGGACACGGGTCAGGAACGGTGACAGCTGCCGCTGCCGCTGGTCTGGGGTGGCCTTCAGCGCGTCCCGCCCTACACGCAAACGACAGCCCCACACATCACGATGCAGGCCCGGGGCAGCACGTGGTACAATCACCAAGCGCGTTTGTTTGACCTCATAGGGGACCCGGGACATTGGCTCCAGGGCTCTGTTTGGGAAAGGATTTGCCTAGAGCCTGGGAAGGACAAGGTAGGGGTACCTTGCGGGGGCGGGGGGAGCAGTGGTGCAGTCAGAGGAGGTGTCATGACAAGTAACACCCCGGCCATCCGTTGCCAGGTCCACCTCGTCCCTGGCGGCCACGCCTGACCGTGGGCTTGGTAGGGGCCCTACTCCACGGAGCCACGCGGCCTGGGTCTCACACTTGTAAAGAGCCTCCAATTAGCATTTTGGCATCTCCTCCCGTGAGGTGACTCTGCCAGTCACTGTTGGTAACTCAGGTTTGGCATTTTCATAAACGGGGCAGTTTACTGTATGACTTGGCTTCAACCAGACTCTGAGAGACGCTGGTGGGAGCCGCCCCGGCCACTGGACCCCTGCAGCGGCCTCCTACCCCGTCTGCTGGTCTCATCTCCCGCTCCCCGATCCATTCTCCGCCCAGAGCCACCAAGGGCCTTTTCCGAAACAGACCAGGTCACATCATTCTGCTTGAAACTACCCAGTGACTGCCCCTTCTATAGAATAAAATAAACCTATTTTATTTATAATTCTGTAATATATTTATAATAAAGTACTCTATAGATCAGTTTATAAGATAAAAAGCCAAGCCCAGGGGCTTCCCTGGTGGCGCAGTGGTTGAGAGTCCACCTGCCGATGCAGGGGACACGGGTTCCTGCCCCAGTCCAGGAAGATCCCACATGCTGCGGAGCGGCTGGGCCCGTGAGCCACGGCCGCTGAGCCTGCACGTCCGGAGCCTGTGCTCCGCAACAGGAGAGGCCACAACAGTGAGAGGCCCGCGTACTGCAAAAGAAAAAAGAAACAAAAAAAATCCAAGCCCAGCCTTCCCTGCCCCCAGGGACGGCCTGACCTCCCACTCCCCCACCCCATCCTCCATCTTTGCCTTCTCCCTCCAAGCTGGTCCCTCAGCCTGGACCATTCTACCCTCCCTGCCCTCCTCACCCCTCTTTCCCTGGCTCAGCCCTCTTCATCCTCAGGAAAGCCACCTGGACGATGCACCCAGCTGGCGTCAGAAACTCTCCCCATCACAGGTGAAAAGGAGGGGGAGTATGACCAGCTAATACACAGCCATGTGTCCCAGAGATCGTAAGATGCCGAGGGCATGTCTGTGGGGTTCCCTGCTGGATCCCAGGGCCTGGAACACAAAAAGGTGGCATGACGCAGATGTGGCCACAGAGGCCCAACGTGGCCAGTGAGTCACTCGAGGCCACGCAGAAGTGCAGAGCAGAACGGGGACTTGAACTTGTCTCCTGCCTTCCCACCCTGCCATCCAAAGGGTGCCTCATCCAAAGGGACCTTCTAACTCAGCAAGGAGGGAGGGGCACAGGGGAAGTCCTGCCTGCCCAGCATCCCCTGCTGTAGGCCGAGTGTCACCCACCTCTGACCACCCAGCATCCATTGCCCCAACACCTCGTCACGCTCTGAGCCCCCTTCCTCGTTTGCTCATCAGCTGAACGCGACTCCTTTTCTTCATTGTTATGCTCAGAGGAGCCTCACTTGTGATCTCTGTCTCCCTTCTGTCTGGGACAGGCCGGGAGCAGGTAGGAGGGAGCTCGGGGCTGGGAGAGGAGCCGGCAAATGGGTTCCTGAGTGCCTTTTTTTTTTTTTTTTTTTGCAGTACGCGGGCCTCTCACTGTTGTGGCCTCTCCCATTGCGGAGCACAGGCTCCGGACGCACAGGCTCAACCACTGTGCCACCAGGGAAGCCCTCCTGAGTGCCTTTTGATAAGAGCGGGAGCAGCCTGCACCTGGGCAGAGAGCTGAATGATGGACTGGATGGCCAAGAGCAGGGAAAGCATGCAGATGGTGGCGGGGTGGGGTGGGGGGAGCAAGGAAGGACCAGAGGTGGAGAAGGATGGATGGGGAAAGTTGGGCTTGGAGACGCTCTTCTCTTTCAGCCATGGACTTGGAGAATATGACTGTGCCAGGCTCCAGCTTTGGGGCTGGACAGAGCCTCCGTCCACATCTGCCTCTTGCTCCTGTGAGCACTTAATATGCGCCAGACATTTTGTACGTAATATACCACCTCGTAATCTACACAGTGACCCTCTAAGGACGACAACAGGTGAAAAACACTAAGGTTCAGAGAGGTTAGGTAATTTGTCCAAACCACACTGCTAATAAAAATGAAAACAAAAAATGAAAATTGAAAACACTTATTCATCCATTCACCAAATGATTTTTGAATGATTACTTGTGCCCTGCACAGCTAAGCGCTTCAGAAGCATTACCTTGTTAAGTCATCACAGTAACTGCGAGAACTCTTCCCAAAATGTTCAGTCTCCTGGCCCTGTCTCCTACAGTAAAGATGCTGGAGCCCCAGTGCCCTGGCTGCCACTCTACGGGGACATCAGCCCACTCTACAGGGCTTATATAGGAATCAGGACGTCGTTTGGGAAGGGCTCTCCATGAAGGGCAGAGTGGGACTCTCTGCCCATTCTGCACCTTTCTCCATTGGAGCAGCCAGCCTGGACACCAAACCACATCACAACGGGCCCTCACCTGTATTGCCTCTGCTTCTGCTCTTCCTGTACCTTCTCGGGGAAGCAGTAGAAGATGTATCTGCACATGGGGCTGTATGGGGATCAGCTCTGAGGCTCCCAAGGGCCGAGGGCAGGCTGCCGCATGCGTGGTGGCACCCGAGCCAGATGACCCTCATTATCCCTGTTTTGTAGATGAGGAGATGGAGGAAAGTATCTTGGCGTGGCAGTGAGCATCCTGTCATGAGAGGCATGCAAGTGGAGAGGAGGGAACAGGCTGAAAGAAGTCATGCATCAGCAGGAGAGTTCCCTAGACACAGCGTTCCTTCCAACTCTGAGATGCTGTGATCTAAGCCGACTTATGGGGCATTAAAAATCCTCTTAATCTCCTGCTGGCTGCTTGCTACCTTGTTAAAGCAATCGTCCACTGGCTATCTATTGAGCACAGATGTCAGGAGGGTGGATCCAAAGAGGGTGCCATGTCCTAGAGAAGCAGAGAAGTTTCCAGGTTGCTCTTCTTATTTTCTCCCTCCTGACCTGACCCAGGGTTCAGAACGCCACCTCGGGAAGGTGACATGCCGATGTCGCCAGGTCCACTGCAGATTTCTGCTGTCCCTTTGGTGTGCCCACCACCTCCTGGCCCTGGTGCCGACTCCCACTAACAGCACTGCTGCCAAATACAGCTGTGCCTGATGCCACTCCACAGGGCTCGCCTTGGCCCCTCCCAGAATGCTCACATCCTGGCCCCTCTCTCCCTCGGCGCCAGGCCTTGGTGCAGAAAGGAGGCTGCTGCAACACCAGGAGGGACGAGGTTGAGAAAATTATGGGCCATCCACAAGCACGCTATAATATGTCCTTTAAACTAGAAATTGTGGATTTTCCATAATAACATGGGGAGAGATCTGTGATGTGAATTTTAATTGCTTACGGGCAATATATCATATCATATCATATCATATCATATCATATTATATCATATTATATTATATTATATTTATTATATTATATTATATTATATTATATTATATTATATTATATTATATTATATATTATATTATATTATACAGTAAGTCCCCTATATACAAATGAGTTTCGTTCCAAGAGTGTGTTCGTAAGTGCAATTTGTCCGTAAGTCCGACAAAGCTAGCCTGGGTACCCAGCTAATACAATCGGCTATCTAGTACTGCACTGTAATAGGTTTATAATACTTTTCACACAAATAATGCATAAAAAACAAACACAAAAAATAAAGAAAACACTTAAAGTCTTACAGTACAGTACCTTGAAAAGGACAGTAGTACCAGCTACATCACCTTGGCTTTTACGTTTGCTTCTGGACTTCCTGGGCTTGAAATAAAGATACTGTATTACTGTACTCTATATAGTACGGTACAGGAAAGTACACAAAAGCACAACCACTTGTTGTCAGATGCGTGCACCTGACAATGTATGCCAGACACATGAACTAACTTACGTGACTGGACATGCGAACGCGCATCTTTGAAAGTTCGAAGCATCTTTGAAAGTTCAGAACTTGAAGGTTCATATATAGGGGACTTACTGTATCATATTATATTATATTATATTATACTATAATTTGCCTACTCATCATTATAGTTGCCTACTTTTCACTAATTCTCACCTCTTTCTTTCTATCACAATCCCATTTGGGGGCAGGACAGCAACGTACCCTGAGAAAAATACCTGACCTGGGGCCACGGTTTTGGTCTATGACATATAAACAGACATCCCTGGGTGAGGCTTGCAGGGAAGCTTCCGGACAAGCAGATCCCCTTAACCTTTTGGCCTTTGCCTTCCTCCTTCACCCTGTCTAGGATGCAGTTTGGTGTCCAAACACAGAGCTGCGTTCTTACGACCATGGAGATTAAAGACGCAGCTGGTGACGGTGCCTTCAGAAAGCTAGGACTCTGGTCCCTCATGGCTCCTTGAAGCCATCGTACCAGCTGGAAGCTGTCAAGCCTGAGAGTGCTTGTGACAGGAAGAAAATAAACCCTTATTGGTTAAGTTGCTGTGGTTAGTACATGCAGCAAATATAACTCAAACCAGTGCAATCATAATTAAAGAAAATTTGTAAAATGTAGTGGGTTGCATGTCCACTTGGAACCACTGAATGTGCCCTTATTTGGCATAAAGGTCTTTGCAGATGTAATTAAGTTAGGGGTCTCGAACCTCTGGGACAACATTAAACGTACCAACATTCGAATTATAGGGGTTCCAGAAGAAGAAGAGAAAAAGAAAGGGACTGAGAAAATATTTGAAGAGATTATAGTTGAAAACTTCCCTAATATGGGAAAGGAAATAGTTAATCAAGTCCAGGAAGCACAGAGAGTCCCATACAGGATAAATCCAAGGAGAAATGCGCCAAGACACATATTAATCAAACTGTCAAAAATTAAATACAAAGAAAACATATTAAAAGCAGCAAGGGAAAAACAACAAATAACACACAAGGGAATCCCCATAAGGTTAACAGCTGATCTTTCAGCAGAAACTCTGCAAGCCAGAAGGGAGTGGCAGGACATATTGAAAGTGTTGAAGGAGAAAAACCTGCAACCAAGATTACTCTACCCAGCAAGGATCTCATTCAGATTTGATGGAGAAATTAAAACCTTTAGAGACAAGCAAAAGCTGAGAGAGTTCAGCACCACCAAACCAGCTCTACAACAACTGCTAAAGGAACTTCTCTAGGCAAGAAACACAAAAGAAGGAAAAGACCTACAATAAAGATCTGAAGATCATTCTTCTTGTTGAAGTAGATGAAAGCCAAGTAGGATTTGGTACTCTTTGGCATTCATTAAAAATATGCCATCCTCTCCCAGTAATGAGATTTCTTGCTCTTTTACTTTGGACATAAATTTAAAATACTGAGTGCAAAAATTTTCACAACCTACATTTTATTATTTTCTTTAGCCTTATTAACCTTCTCTTATAGACCTTTGTATTTGTTGAAAATGTTTCCATCTCCCAATCATTTGTAATCTTGTTTGGAAGTTGACTATCAGAGTTCTTTTAATATCCATTCTGATTTCATCATATACATACTTATTCTTCCTGCTCTTTAGCTTTATTCATAATTATACTCTAAGAATTTCTCTTTGAGCTCTCCCATATTCTTGAGTTATAGTTTACTGCCTTGTTCATTATCATAAAAACATACCTAATTTTTTACAAAAAAAAAAAAAAAAGAAGCTGTACTTTGAATCTTATCTAAGGCTATTAGAGACTTTTCTTAGAGCCAGCAGCTTCTATATGCAAGTTTTAGGAATTTGATTTCACAAAATAAAAAGTAACTAGTTAAATAAAAAAAAAAAATGTATCAATGAGTAGATGGACTTGGGTTTTCTTTTGTTCATGATATACATCCGAAAGGATTGCCTACCATTCCATCAAGCAATGAATGAATCTGCATGCAGTAAAAAGTATCAAGTATCCTGGAATTGTGAAGTATCTTCAAAGCAGACAGGTTCTGGTGAGACTAAGTGATGTTTTGCACAAGATTATTATTAAGGCAAAACGTCATAGTTTACTTCAAGGCAATGTCCCTTACTTTAAACTTACTTATACATAAAATAAGGCTGCTTCCTACAAAAAAAAAAAAAAAAAAAAAAAAAAAGAATTTTAAGTACAAATCAGTGTCCCCCCCAGTTTTTGAAGCCATTGCTCAGTTGTCTTAGTTGCCAGGGAAGAGTCTGAAGCCATTCTAATTCTTCATCTGTTTACTACAGTGATGCGCTGGATTCGTGTTTATTTTACCCTTTGTGCTGAGAACTCAGCCTTAATCTGGAAATTCACAAGTTTGCTTTCTGGGAGATTTTCTTGAATTAAAAATGATCTGTTAATGATTTGCTTTTCAATTTGCTCTATTCTTTTTTTTGGATTTCCGATTAGCCTGATTGCCTAGCTCGTCCTCCAGTTCGTTTTCACTTTGGTATTCTGTAGCGCTTTTTTTTCTCTGCTTTCTGGAGGATTTCTTGAACTTTATCTTCCAGCCTGTCTGTGGAGTACTTCATTTCTGCTACCATATTTTTCAAGAGCATTTTTTGTTGAATATTTTTCATAGCTTTATGCTCTTTCATGTTGTATCTTTTATCTTTTAGACAGTATTAGGGATAGATTTGTTACGATCTTTCTGCATAGTTTGTTTCTTTCAAATTGCCTTTTTCTATTTGTTTTTATTTTCTTTTATATTAGAGGCTTTTCTCACCTCTCTGGCAATCCTTGGTTGAGTATATGTAATTATATATTATCCAAATATATATATGCATTTACAGATATTCACAACTGAGAATTGTTGTGCAATAATTGTATTTCCTTTTTCCCGAAACTAATGATGACTTGTTTGCTTAAGTATACAGTACTTAATAATACATTGATATATACTGTTGATTAGTTAATTATACAGTTTCATAATTATACAGCATATATATATATATATATATACACCTGTAAATACCTACATATATAGTATGCATATACATACCGATTCTGTTATATTCTCTGTAGGAATTTATTCACTGTACATATGTACCTATATTCATATATTTGCCAAATGTATACATACATACACACACAAATTAAACTTGTGACTGAAAAAAAAAAAAAAGACACACGCACCCCAGTGTTCATTGCAGCACTATTTACAATAGCCAGGTCATGGAAGCAACCTAAATGCCCATCGACAGATGAATGGATAAAGAAGATGTGGTACATATATACAATGGAATATTACTCAGCCATAAAAAGGAACGAAATTGGGTCATTTGTTGAGACGTGGATGGATCTAGAGACTGTCATACAGAGTGAAGTAAGTCAGAGAAAAACAAATATCGTATATTAACGCATGTATGTGGAACCTAGAAAAATGGTACAGATGAACCAATTTGCAGGGCAGAAGTTGAGACACAGATGTAGAGAACAAACTTATGCACAGCAAGGGGGAAAGCCGTGGGGGGGTGGGGATGGTGGTGTGATGAATTGGGCATTTGGAATTGACATGTATACACTGATGTGTATAAAATTGATGACCAATAAGAACCTGCTGTATAAAAAAATAAATAAAATAAAATTCAAAAATTAAAGAAAAAAAAAAAAAGTTAAGGGTCTCGAGATGAGATCATCCTGGATTAGTGTGGGTCCTAAATCCAATGACAGGTGTCATTATAAGAGACAGAAAAGGAGAAGATACACAGGGAAGAGGCAGGCTGACGTGAAGACAGAGGCAGAGGATGGAGACCTCTGCCGTTCCTGGTTGCAGCCAACGATGCCAGCGGCCACCAGAAACTGGAAAAGGCAAGGAAGGATTCTCCCCTAGCCTTTGGAGGGAACGTGGCCCTGCTGACACCTTGATGTCAGACTTCTGGCCTCCAGAACTGAGAGAATAAATCCCTGCCATTTGAAGTCACCAAGTTTGTGGTCATTTGTTATGGCAGCCCCAGGATGCTAATACATACAGAAAAGGAGGTGCCATCGAAAATGGGACACCTAAGCTGGGCACTTGAAGGATAAATAGAAGTTCGTTGGTTAACAAAGAGGAGAAGGGCCTTCCAGAAGGACGGGCGGCAAACTCTAATGAGAATGGCAACAGTAGTGAGCACTTCCTCTGCTGCACGCTTTGCATCTCCTTTCCCTAGTCAGTATTGTTATCCGTTTTTAACAGATTGGGAGACTGAGGCAGAGACAGGTTAGAGGAGTGTGGGTGGGGGCAGTGGTCACAGCAGTTATTGCAGTGCCCTCACCTCTCACCCTGAAGACCCGAGACTCGCTGTCCAAGGGGTTTTGGTTCCTGGCTGTGGACGTCCAGCACCCGCACAGGGCAAGGCGGATGTGTGGAGGGTAACAGCTGTGCAGTTCCGACCAGTGCCGGACGGTGGGGTGGATAAGAACTCGCCAGGTCCCTCAGCCGAGCTGGGGTGACTGCAGGCATGCTCCACACAGCGTCCCTGAGTCCCCGGGGGGCTGAGCTGCCCACAGCGGCAGGTGGCTTAGTGCTGAGCCCTCCTGGTTCCTCTTCCCTCCCTGTCTCATGTCCCCACCCCCGGAGTGGTACTTCTGGGAATCTGTCCTTGGTCAGGGTCTGCTTCTGGGCAAACCCCAAACCAAAACAGTGTTGGAGTTGGGCTTCCCTGGTGGCGCAGTGGTTGAGAATCCACCTGCCAATGCAGGGGACACGGGTTCGAGCCCTGGTCTGGGAAGATCCCACATGCCGCGGAGTAACTAAGCCCGTGCGCCACAACTACTGAGCCTGCGCTCCAGAGCCCACGAGCCACGACTACTGAAGCCCATGAACCACAACTACTGAAGCCCACGCGCTTAGAGCCCGTGCTCTGCAACAAGAGAAGCCCCCGCAATGGGAAGCCTGCGCACCGCAATGAAGAGTAGCCCCCGCTCGCCACAACTAGAGAAAAGCCCGCCCACAGCAATGAAGACCCAACATAGCCAAAACACACAACAAAACAAAACAAAAACCATCCCTGGTTTATCTGACCCCAGAGCCCCAGCTCAGATCCACTACAGTCCTCTGCCCTATGGGATAGATAAATGATGGGTGTCCCATATTTAGGGACACAAATTAAAAAGTAGCTGGCTACCTGCCACCAAGAGCAGGACGCAGCAGGGAAGCAGCAGCTAAGGGACCAGCACGGAAGCTGCTCTGACTGCGGAGGCCCTTGAACATTCTAGCATTTTCTGTATTCACTGCGGTCCCCGCAGTGCCAACTTGGATGTGCTCCAGCGAGAAGCCGGCCCCTCTCTTACCACTCCAGCTTCTCCAGGTCCCGGGCCACTTGTCACCCTCTCCTCTAAATCTCACACCTGTTAACTCTTGAGAAATGAGCAGAGGGCAGTCAGTCGGGCAGAGCGCTTCAGAGACTATTCTGGGTTGGCTGTGAGACTTGCAGGGTGAGCCAGGGTCAGATGAGAAACTGCTACGCCGCAGTCTTGCAAAATTCAAAGCTTTTTGCTGGAGCGGAGGGTCAGTTATTGGAAGGCTTCCTGCATAATCATCACAAAAGGCCACCTTGTCAGCGTCGCTGGAGAGATCATCGCCGATGGTCTGCGCAGCAGGCCAGCCCTTTCTTGGCTTTGGGAAAGGTCCTTCAAGAAGGTGAATGACGTAGAGGAAATGAGGGCCAATTCTTCTGCCACCATACACGGCTTCAGTGGGCCTTTATTTCCATCTAAAGGAAATCGCCTTCGTTTTTTGGGTTTCTTGCAAGGGAAGCTTCCTAGGCCCGGGAGAGGGCAGAAGTACATTAAAGTCATTCATTCATTCATTCATTCATAAGAGCAAGTCCTAAAGTAGTGATAACTGCCGGTATTTGTTGGGTGTGTGCGCTGTGGCTGCGTCAAGTGGTTTACATTATCCTGTTCAATCCTCACAGCTCTCTGAGGTAGGTCATTGGTCCCATTTTACAGATGATGAAACAGAGGCTCAGACGAGTTCCTGAGCTCTCCCAAGGCCAGTAAGCAGGGGAGCTGGATTGGGAGAGAGAAGGTATGAATTCTAATTCCACTCTCCCTTCTCACTAACCATGCAGCGTCAGACACGTCTTTGAAATCATTTATTGAAGCCTCTGTTTCCTCCTCTGGAAAATGGACGCACTGACTGTTGAAGTTTGAGACGACAGGGCAGAGCTTTGAGCTTTGAAGCGCCAGCCCTTTGAAGGGCGACTCCACATGACTTGGTATCTATTGTTCATTTCAAATACCCCCAAACTGTTTCTCTCCTCATAAGATCTTAAAAATCTTTCCCAGCAAGCAGGGCGTCAGAACTATGTTTGGGAAAACTGAGGGTCATCTCACTGAGAGGCGAGACCAGAGCCATCTTTTTGTTCACATCAGACTCTGAATCCAGATCTGTTGACTTAAAAGTCCATCCCCCTGTCACTCCGGCACCATCAGGCACACAGCCCCTGGGCAGCATAAGGCAAGAGGCTCTGGGTGGCGCGTGTCCTGCCAGCTCCCTCTTCTAAAGCGAGGGATGCCTGTGTCTCCAGGCGATCACGCCTGTTTACAGCGACCAGAGGCTTGGCAGGTCGACGTGGAGGCCACCCCGTAGGGCAACACGCTCACCAGCCCATGTTTAGCCCCGTGGTTCCATGTAGAAAAGGCCCCTCAATGCTGAATTCTGAACGGCTGTCAGGTACTTCCAGTCTGTTCGAAGGCTGCCAGATGGCAACCCACGGATGCCACATTCGGGTGCTGACGACGTGTCCCGTGAACCCTTGGAGCAAGAGATCAGGAATCGACCTCGGAAGGGAGCCAATCATGGTAAGAGTGACAGCCCTTAACTTTGTCCAGCACTTTACAGTTTGCCAAGCATGTCTGAGGCAACAGGCAGAGTCAGTTTTGAGCCGCACAGGAACCCTTTGAGAGCAAGGGTTGAGGAATCGTGACTCCAGGTCCAGCCACGTCATGTGGGCTGTGGTAGGAGTTAAGCCGTGGCCTGAGCACACTCGCCAGGGAGCGCCTGGAGGGCAGGCTGACAGCCCTGGGGGCCACCGTCTCGCTGCAGGGAGCAGAGCCTCCGCCAGTGCTTTGGAGAAAGACACTGGGGAGGCAGGTGGAGGGCCAGGAGAAGAGGTGTCACCAAGCAAGGCGGAGAGAGGGCCAGGAGGGAGGAGAGGCCTGCCAACCGGCAGAGGAGCCCTATCGCAGACAGCGGCCATGGCTCTTGGCACACGCCGGCCTGGGTTCGAAGCCGGCCCCGCTGTTTCAAGCGTGTGATCCTAGGCACGCTGCTCTACTTCCCTGTGCGTCGGTTTTCTCATCCTCACCTCACGTGGTACCATGAGGCCTGAGTGCTTATCGCGGGCCTGGCACATAGTAAGGGCACAGCGTCCCCCATTCCTGCAGCCTTGGCATTGCAGTGGACCACTCGGCCATGAGTGACCTTGGAGGGGAGGTGTGGACAACACAGGACTGAGGGATGGTCTCCTCTGGAGAGCTAGGAACGGCCTGAGCTTGTGTAGGCCGCATGGGGGGAGGCGGGTAGGGCAGAAGTGGGCAGAGGAAATAGAGGGCCCAGGAGAAAGAGGGTATAATTACCAGAGGGGACAGCAGGGGGCCTGAACCCAGGTGGAGGGACTGGCCACCTTCTCTCTCCAGGAGTCCAGAGGTAGATCAGGACATGGGCTGCCAGGTTGGAGGAAGGAGCGGGTACTGGAGTTGGGTCTCGAAACCTGCCTAGAATTGAAACAGGCAGTGATGGATGGGAAGGGTACCCCTGAGCACAGCCCACACTCAGTCACAGAGACGGTCATCTCTGAGTGAAGGCAACGTTCTTTATAAACATTTATTGTTTCCTAGAAGGCTTCCTGGGTTTGACTCCTAGCTCTGCTCCTGTGTGACCTCTGGCAAGTTGCTAAACCTCTCTGTGCCTCAGTTTCCTCACCTGGAAAATAGGGCTAATGATGCTACCTACCTGTCAGGATTGTTGTAAAGAAGAGATGAAATAATCTAAGGATGAGCCTGGCACCAGGGTCAACAACCGTTGGCTGTTATTATTAACTAGTATCACAAGAGGCGTGGTTCAAAAACTAGTGGGTTAAGACAACAATTCCTCCAGAGATTCCTTCTAATATGTAAATACGCCCAGTAGGTTTGGCCCATATTTCTACAATTCTTGCTCTGCACCAGGCACTGGGGTCTGACACCTGAAAAAGAGACACAGCCCTCACTGTCAGGGTTTGCATGCAGCAGGTGAAAGTGAAACAGAGCAGGACCCTATGGTCGTTGCCCCCCATGTCCTCCACCTGTCTTTTGTCTGTGGAAAAACTTTAGCTAAAAAATAAGTTTAATCAGAGAAGTGAGAAAATGCAGAAACAAAGGAAAACAGTCAAAGGAGACCAAATAATACTAGTTTAATCATTAAGCAAAGTCAAGGACCTTCA
Source organism: Grampus griseus (assembly GCF_964374135.1). Lineage (NCBI taxonomy): Eukaryota > Metazoa > Chordata > Mammalia > Artiodactyla > Delphinidae > Grampus > Grampus griseus. The sequence continues at coordinate 91,723,806 of NC_139005.1, read as the reverse complement.
GTTTCTTCTCAAGGGCTATAGATAATATTCTGAGCCATATCCTGTGAGCTGTCTTATAGATACTGAAACTCCCACCAGATGGAAGACGTTAACTGCATGATGACCAGACTGTAGCCATGACACAAGCTGCCACAATTCCGAGAACTGGCCTCAAAGAAATGGGAATAAACTGACCCTGGAACTGAAGATTAACTGTACCTAAAACAATCAAGATGAGTGTCAGAGCCGACTGCGCTGTTTCTGCACGTAGCCCCCTCCCTCCACCTATAAAAGTTCTTGCCCCCTGGTTGTCAGTGGGGGGGATGGGGGGCGTCGGCCTTTGGACAGGAGTCTGCCCTCCCCCTTCCCCCCAGCCCCTGGTTGGTGGCATCTGAAATAAAGCAAACTTTCCTTTACACAAACCTTGCCTCTTTATTGGCTTTTGAGCTGTGAGCAGCTGGACCCCACTTTCAGTCACAAAAGAGATGTGCTGCAATCCTCACAGCCACGGAGTCTTGCTCTGTGCCTGCTCATCTAGTCATGGAATCCTCACCACAAAAGCCAGGACGAAGGATCTACTGCTCTCATTCCGCTTGTCAGAAAGGTGCGGTGAGCTGCCCAAGGTCACCCAGGCACAGAGCGGCTGAGCTGGGATTTGAACCTCTGGAGTATGGCCTTAGAGCCCATGACTTAATCACCATGCTACAGTGCCAATAACTACAGACAATGGTCACCACTGTAATGAAATGTACAGGACACATGGAGCAAGTGATGTTTGAGCTGAGAAAAACACAGTAGGAGTAAGCTAGGTTAGGAGGGGACAGCAGGGGCAAAGGTCCTGGGGCAGGAGAAGCAGGTCAGGTTTGAGGATGGAGAAAGCCAGCCTTCCCAGGGCACAGAAAGTGAGGTGAAGCTGGAGATAGGCAGTGGCCTGCTCCCCAGGCTTGGCAGCTCTATGGGGGAAGCAGACTTTACCCACCCAGGACAGTAGGAAGCCTTTGATGAGGTTGCAGTGGCGATACGACAAGATTTAGAAAACCACTTCCTGCAATTGAAGAGGACACCGCGATTAAAAAATAAAACAAGGGGCCCTGTGGGTACTGACACGGAACCTCTCCAAGGTATATGGTTAGATGGAAAAAAGCAAAGTGCAGAAGAGTGTGTGGCACTTCTATTTGCGGGGCAAAGGAGAAGAGAAAGGCTAAGAAAGAACGTTCATGCGTATTTGCTGCAATGTACATAACATCTCTCTGAAAGGATGTACGAGGAACTGTTAAGAGTGGTAGCCCCTGGGGATGGTGACTGCAGGCCTATGGTCAAGGGTGGGAGGAAATGTTTTCTGTGTACTCTTTTCCATCTTTTAAATTTTAAAGTTAGGGAAGAGACTGTTCAAAATTTAAAAATTTTAAATATGACCCTGGCTGCTGGGTAGAAAATGCAATGGAACAGGTCAAGAGTGGACTCAGGGAAATGATGAGAGAATGAGACTCTGGACTGCTGAGTTTCTGTGGTTGGGGCAGGATGGGGAACAAGGTAAGATGGCGCCTGAGCATAGGGTGCAGCTGCTTGGGGTGCTTTCTGGGAAGGGCATTGTGTCACTCAGATAAGGGGCAGGATGGGGTGCGGTGAGCAGAGGGGGAAAGGAAAATAGAACAACAGGAACCAGTTTAACTTTGTCCCTAGCACAGTTTGGCCTAGGTTCAGACTGAGCCATCTGGAAATGGACAGACACGCTAAATGTGGAATGTTCTCCAAAAGCAACTCTTGGCTCCCGCAGATAAACTACCATGGGCTGGTAAAGGAAACCTCGGGTGGCCCTGGAGGGATGATTTGCTCAACTTGGAATACCTGCAGCAGCGAAGTAAATCAAAACAGCGAGGCAGCCCCTGGGCGCCCTCCTGCAGCAGCGGGCATTTTCCCAGCTGCTGCTGCCCCCTGCTGACAGAATTGGGATATCGCAGCCTCTGTGCAATTCCGAGGCCACAGCTCAGGGCTCCACTTTGCATTCTGGGCACACAGAAGGTGAGTCAGTCACATTTCCTCTGCCCTTTGCCGAGATGGCCACCGCCGGGTACTGCATCAGCGGAGACATAAACCACCAGGCCCACGTGAACAGTGGAAAACTGAACAGCAAAGGTCATTACCATGAGAAAGCAGTGTACCAGAAGGCAGCTGCGACACAGTGCGTTATAGGGAATTGCCCAACAGATGCCACCGCTGCATTATAGGCCCCCCAGGGGGATTCATCAGCATCCCAATGGCTGTTAATAAGAGCAGGTGTTTACTGAATCTCATGACTTGTCAGGTGCCGGTCTAGAACCCTTACTTGTCATATGTTAACTCAGCTGATCCTCGTGGCACCCAGACGTGCAGCAATGAGGAAACAGCTTGAGAGGCAAAGCAGGATTCCAATGCAGAAAGACTGAATCCCAATCCTTTCAGATTTCAATTTTAAAATCAATATTCCCTACCCATTGAGTTCATACATCAGTGGTCCTCATCCATGGTTAATTTTTCCCCCCCAGGGGACATTTGGCAATATCTGGAGGCATTTTGGGGTGTCACAATGAGGGACCTGATTCTGGCATCTAATGGGTAGAGGCCAGAGATGCTGCCAAACACCCTATAATGCACAGGACAGCCCCTACACCCGAGAATTAGCCAATCCAAAATGTCAATAGTACCAAGATGAAGAAACCCTGATCCAAATATATAAAATTCCTACAAATCTACTAGCCCTCTCTTTTGCACTGCCCTCTCACAAGAGGGCATTAGAGCAAGTCTTCCTGAGGATTCAAGCCGGATAACTCTCAAGAGGCCTTTCCCCACTAATTTCTCCTAAAGCCTCTATGTCCCCAGTGGGATTGTTTTGCATCCAACAGTCCTGCTAATACTCTCTACAAGCATGGGGTTCTGAGGAGCAGCCCAGGCAGCGCAGAAACCTCTGGAACCATGGCAGAGGGACTCGCACCTTGAAGTGGGCACGATCGGCCAGGGTGCCGTGCGTGGAATACTGCAGGTGTCCCTGGCACCGAGCCGCAGCTCAGATGCACGCTGCTTGTCAGGGCTGTCAGGAAGCATTCAACCCCAGGATGATTGAACATTCCCTGGAAATGACTTGTCAGGAGCTGCCTCTCTGCCTCCTTCTCACCCAAAGCCCTCGCTTCCCAATCAGCCCAAACAGCCTAGTCCCTGGCTTTGGGAAGCAGCGCTGTTAACCCCTCCTCCTCCACAGAGCCCTCAGGTCTGGAAGGTCTGGAAGGTCTGGAGGTTCTACGGGTTGGGAGTTGGCTGTGCAGTGCGGGGGAGGTGGGGGTGTGGAAGACCCAGGCATCAGGCTGCCCCCGTCCAAATGGCCACGGCACTCCTTCCAACAGTAAGCCTATTACCTGCACAAGAGTTGGTTCTAGAATCGGTGCTTGTTGGATGAATGAATGAATGACCAAAGAGTAAATTCTATGAGATTCATTCATTCATTCAAAAATATTTCCTGAGCATCTCGCCATGCTGGGCACTGTCCCAGATGCTGGGAGGACAAAAGAGACCAAGTTGCTGTTCCCATGAAGCTTACCTTCTAGTGGAGGGAGACAGATACTAGATAAATAAACAAATTAATACGGAAAGTAATACCAGGTAGTGGTGGATACTATGAAGAGAGTAAAGTAAGACGAAGAGTTGAGTCTGACAGATTGGGGGCGATTCTTTCAACTGGATGCTTCGGAGGGCCTCTCCAAGGAGATGACATTTGAACAAAGAGCTGAAGGTCGTGAGAAAGTTGTGCAGTCATGGTGAGAACAGTAAGTGCAAAGGCCCTGAGGCAGGAAGGGTCTTGGGGAGTTTAAGAAATAGTAAAGCAACCAGAGAAAGTGGATAAAAGTGAGTCCTGGCAGGGACTTCCCTGGTGGTCCAGTGGTAAGAATCACCTTCCATGCAGGGTACACGGGTTCAATCCCTCCTTGTCGGGGAACGAAGATCCCACATGCCACGGGGCAGCCCGCGTGCCACAACTATTGAGCTGGTGAGCCTCAACTAGAGAGCCTGCGTGCCGCAAAGTACAGAGCCCATGCGCTCTGGAGCCCGCGTGCCACGACTAGAGAAGAGAAAACCCACACGACACAACTAGAGAGAAACCCGAGCGCCGCAACGAAGAGACCGCGTTCTGGAATGGAAGCATCCTGCGTGCCTCAACAAAGACCCCATGTGCAGCACCTAAGGCGCGACCCAACCAAAAAAAAAAAAAAAAGGAAAATAAATAAATTTTTTTTGGTTAAAAAAGTGGGTCCTGGCATGACCTAAGAGCAGTGGTTCCCAAACATGGGCATGCATCTGAATCACCAGAAAATCTTATAAAAACACAGATCATGAGTTCCACCCCCAGAGCTCAGTTGGTCTGGGTGGGACCTGGGAATGTGCATTTCTAACAACTCACTGTGTGGTCCAGGCACCACAGAATAGAATGTTTTTTCTTAATGCAACTAGTCATTTCCTACTCAACCCTGACCACAAGCAGTCATAGATCATCACTGCTTGATTACCTGCCTCCCCACTGGGTTGGATACTCCCTGAGAACAGCCACTATGATGGTTCAGTCCCTGGTACTTAGGAAGTGGTACTCAAGAAAATCCTTGTTGAATGAATCCCTCAAAGAAGGTTTTAGGCCTTGCCTCACTTTCTTTTGCCATTCCGCTGTATATTTGGCTTCGAGCAAAGGCCTGGGTCAGACCCATCTCTTACAGTCTCCCATTCACACCTAAGACAAGAGAGTCACCTGCCATTCTCCAAATGCTCAACTCACCCTGACAACTCCATGCCTTTGCATGTGCTGTTCCATGTGCCCAGGAAGTCCCTTCCCCTGTCTCTGCCTCATAAATTCCTACCCACTTTTCAAGGCTCTCCTTCCAGAATATCTTTCCCAACTCCCTCCACCTAACCAGGGTTACGGGTGCTCCTTGGGGTCTTGTATCGATCCTTGTCAGAGGATTTGTTCACACATTTGTGTTTCTTGACTAAATGTCACAAACGGGCAGCCCCCAGAGTGAACAGGACAACAGACGTATTCTACGCAGCTGCGGTGTTTTAAATTGAAGTTCGTTGCCAAAATTTGAGAGGGGAATTCACACAAAAAAAATCCAGATTCCTGGTTCCTCTAGAAAACGCAGGGTCCTGCGGCTCTGGGCCGGTACTCCCACGTGTCCATGGTCTGCCGGAGCTGCCTGGGGCTCTGTCACCTTCACTTCGTGGCTCCAGCGACTAGCTCAGGACCTGGCCTAGGGCAGGCACTCAAGGAAAGCTTATTAACGAAACAGGAAAGACTACATCAAGCAATGGAAAAAAACACACCGGTTCCAAGATCAGGAGACCTGTGCTGGGTTCTGCTTCTAGCTGGCTTGTTGCACGAGCCTGGGCTCTCTGTGGGCCTCAGTTTCCCTACCTGTGAAATGAAAGGAATGACAGTTTCTACTTCCTAGAGTCATTGCATCCAACAAGAGAGAGGATGTGAAGGGTTTAGCACGTGCCTGGCATATCTAATGCTCAATCAGCAGGAGTTATTCGTGCAGTGAACTCAATAAATATTTACTCTCTAGGATGGGAAGAAGTGCGAGGGAATTAGAAGCAGGAGAGGTTCCTGTCAGGGGCAGGAGGTTGATAGTCTACCTGCGTTCAATTCCCGGTTCTGCCCTTCACTAGCCTTGTGACCTTGGGCATTGGATTTCACCTCATTTGGGCCTCAGTCTCCCTGTTTATCAAACAGGGATGATGCAAGCCTCACGGGGGTTACTGTGACTATCAAATAAGCAGATGAATATTAAATTAATGAATTCTTTAAAGCAATCAGAATGAGGCCAGCACTCGGTGTGTGCTCAGCAAACGCCAGCTGTGTTATAGCTGCTCAGGGAGGGGTGAGACTAGAATTTCTCAAGGGCCCTCAGGGCTCCCAAACTCTCTGATCACCTAAAACCCAGTGACAGTCATGCTGCTTTCGTTTCGTCATCAGTGGTGTATAGAAGGCCCTTGGGATGGTGGAGTGAGGTAGTAGAATTCATCGTATGGGGTTTACCACCTCTCTGGGAAGATCCAAAATGCTTACAGTGGTGCTGACCAAAGTCGCACACAGGAGCAGCAAGGAAAGGGCCCGAGCAGATGTGGTGCCGAGGAGGACAGCCCTAGGAGGGAGGTGCGATTATTACCACCCCCGCCCCTCGCAGATGAGGAAACTGAGGCTCCCAGATCTCAGCATCTGAGCCCCATGAGCTGCCTCAGGAGGGTGACTCACTCAAGAGGTCCTTTAAGGGATTGACAGGACAGAATGGAGGCGAAGGCAGGAAGACCAGGCAGAGACTTCGTGACTCACCGAGGCCTGGGGTGTCTGAGACAGACTTGCCCGATGTCTCCAAAGAAGACAAGTAGGTAAGGGAAATGCAGGCGACAGGTCTTAACCACACCACCAAGAATGACTGCCAAGGAAAGAAAATTCCAGACAACTCGCACTGTTTCACTCCCTATTCAAGGCTGAAGCATTCCCAGCGATTTATAGAGCGTGTGTGTGTTCACTGCACTGCACAAGGCTGATAGCCAAACGAAAGGCATGTGAGGGCGAATCCTGGGGGCAGGCGTCTTCCCTGAGGGGCTGCTCTTCCCTTCCAGCACCAGCCATCCCAGGGGAACCAGCGAGAGTGAGAAGAGGGGTGCATGCACCTGGCCAACATATGACAGTGACGGTAAACCCAATCTATCCAGATAAATCTCTTCTCATTCATCCATTCGTCACCGTTGAGCTATGTCCCAGGCACCTACAGATGTTCTCTCTTCTAAGCCTCAGGACAACCTCAGAAGGTGGGTTCCACTAGCCCCTTTTAAAAATGAGGAACCAGGCTCAGGAGTGAGGTGACTTGTCCAGGTCAGGAAGACAGCAGTGACTGCAAACTGGGATTCCTGACCGCCAGCAAGAGGGGCCTCCCCGGAACGTCCACAGATATATCCGGAGCCTCCCTGTGGGATGGGAAGTGTCCTGGAGGCTCGCTTTCATTCCGTATGTGGTATGTGACACACTGTCCATTTTACAAGAGGGGCTGGACTCAGAGGAAAGTACAGCCTCCAGTTCCTGAGTCCAACGACTCCTCTACATCCCTCACTTGTCTTTGTTCCACAGACATCACTTTTAACACTTTCATATTTTACATTTTAAAGCGCATAATATCCCTGGGCTTTAAAAATCAGATTCCCCTGCGAGATTGATGCACCGTACGGCCGCCCTCCCCGGAATCTGGGACTTGGGGGAGCGACAAGAACCTCGGCAAAGTCAAACCAGCTCAAAGCTCCGCCTGGGCAACAGCACCTTGTCCACGGGGCAAGCGACGCTCCAGCCTCCCGCGCTCCCGACCGGCCCACTTCGTGGGCGAACCCACCTCTAGAAGGGCAGGAGGATACGACGAGTCCCCATTCCTCCCGAAGATGGTCCAAGCCAGTCTCTGGCCAATCAGAAAGCTTCTTTTAACACCGCCTCTGGATACACGACGTTGGAACTGCTTTTCCCTGAACTTTCAGGCTGTGCGGGGGCGGGAGGCGAAGATGATTGACATCTCCTACAACTATTAGTCAAGCGAGATAAGCTTGAAGAGCAGATACTACTACGAATTATCCTGCGAGGAAATGTTGTTAGCCACGCCCCCTCCTCCCACTGGTCTCCGTGAGCCTTCGGGGTGGGAGCTTTTGATGGCAGCCAATCGACGGTCAACGAGGAGGAGGACGACGATGAGGAGGCGGGGCAGGCGGGTTATGGTTTCCTGGAGAGCGCATCTGTCTCCGTGCTTGCGGCTGGAGGGTTGCTGGGTCACTATTCCCGGACCGCACTGCCAGGGGCTGGGCCGAGTACGAGAGCCGCATCGCCTCGCTGGCACCTTCCAGGCTGCCTTCTGAGGCCTTGAACCTGGCCCCATCTGGCGCTCCTGTGAGCCCCGCTGCGACCCTAGCGCCCGATATCCTCCCCGCGGGCTGTCCGGAGGGTCCAGGCCCCATTGTCCTTGTCCCCACCGCGGTCACAGGCCCCTTGAGCGCTAGCCCTCCCCACTCCCCTTCCCAGGCAGGGCCACCAACGCCTCCAGCAGCTGCTCTTCTGTCTGGTCCGTGGAGGTGGTTGGTTACCATGGTGAAGCTGGCAGCCAAATGCATCCTGGCAGGTGAGTCTGAAAACTTGCGGGTGAATACAGTCTCCGGAGTCCAGAGACTTCATAAATTGTCGAGAGCTTTTGTTCACGTAAATCGTCTACCTTCTTTCCCTTTCTGTCTCGCAAAGGCGAGGTAATGCAATTACTGATAGAGTAAATTTCATTAGGCGTGGAAGAATTATCTTCCAGAGCACACTGGTAGCTCCAGGTGGCTTCCTTCACTCCCTATCATACTCCGAGACCACCGTCACCAATTAGAGCTGTACTCAGGGCGAGTAGACTTGTTAAGAAAATGAGGCTAAGCACACCGTAAGCGCTTCAACTAAACCAGGTGCTGTACCCCAAAGTTAGGCATCAGTGACTTTGGTGGTCTTTACTTATGGGATTTTTTTTCCTGACCCCAGTCTTATGCAGACAGGGATAGGAGACAGTAATGTACAGTGGACCAGAGTTTACAAAAACCTATGTGTGTTGACTTTAAGATCCAAAGTTACAGTGCTGCCTCATGGTCAGGAAGACATAAGTGTTGAATCCCCCAAAAGTGGGAATGTTTGTTTTGCTGACTGATACATCCCAAGCACCCAGAACATATATGCAGAACATAGTAAGTGCTCAATAAATATTTGTCGAATGAATGCCTGTGTGGCATGCACACTGCTCATTTAGAAAAACATTTGCCTGCATTATGGACCTGGGACCACAGAGCACAGATGTACTTTCCTGAGTCCTTACTGCTTGTCAGGCTCGTGCATTTCATTTAATCCTGTCACAGTAGGTAGCACCCTGGGGTAAGTGCCGGATTGTTCTGACTTTACCGAGGCACTGAGGTGAAGTCTCTTGCTCAAGGTCACCCCCTAGCGAAGGAAGGTCATAGGCAGGATTTCAACCCCGAGATCGGCCTAAAATTCCTAACTTCCTACCTCCAAAATTCTTAACTTGTGTTACTGTGGAAACTTGTGACCTTTCTGGGTTTATCTGACCAGTTCAGGAAAGAAGCAGTGAGAAATTATGCAGAGGAAAAAGAGATCCCTTTTTCTGATTCCTCTCTTCCAGACCAAAAAGGATGGTATTTTTAATGACATTTCCAATTTGGAAATAAAAGGGTCACACAGAAAGTTGACTGACCATAGTCAATCGTATCATACTGAGCAAAAGAAATTAGTGGTTCTCAAGAGCAGTCTCTAGTTTCCAGTGGGGGCAGTATTGTGTAACAAAATTAATTCTGCTGTTCCTCAGATTGGCTGTGTCCTCTTGGACAAAGCACTTCTCTGAGCCTCAGTTTCCTCATGGATAAGGTGGGATCGTTTTTCTCTGAAGTTAGATTTTTTTTTTTTCTAAATGGGCCTCTCTCTCTGACTATTCTTTCTCCTATTTCTTTTTTAAATCAACTCCCATCACGAGGCTGACTTACTGAGCACCATCTATGTGTCAGCACTGTGCTAGACCCTCACCACGGCTCATCTCAACAACCCTGTGTGGTCAGGATTATTGTCATTCTCCTCTACAGATGGGGCAGCTGAGACCCAGAGAGGTTAGGACACTTGCCCTGGGTCACACAGCTGGATTTGGCTGAGCTGGGATCTAGATTCAGGTGATATGATTTCCAGGGCTTTGTTCTTAGCCCCACACTCTACCATCCTCAGGCCTCAACTCGAGACTCCTTGCCCTTCTTTATACCCACACCCTCAGGTACTAGTTTTACCTGATTTCATCCACTGCCTAGGAAGTCATTCCTGAACTCCAACCTAGCCCTCCATCTGAAGCCTCCTTTTGAGGCCCCAAGGGTATCTATCTCCTCTTGGAAGTTTTCAGGGGCCAAAAGACCTCAGCAGAATGAATCACTGCACACAGCCCTACCTCCACCACCCATCAAAACCTCGTTCTTCACCCCACCCTCACCACACAGACCCCCTCACCGGCCAACTCTTTATTTTATCTTATTTTTTAAAACAAACACCACATTTTAAAAAATATTTATTTAATTTATTTATTTGGTTGTGCCAGGTCTTAGTGGCAGCAGGTGTGCTCCTTAGTTGCGGCTTGTGGGCTCCTTAGTTGCGGCACGTGTGCTCCTTAGTTGTGGATCACCGGCTCCTTAGTTGTGGCATGTGAATTCTTGGTTGCGGCATGCACGTGGTATCTAGTTCCCTGACCAGGGATTGAACCCGGGCCCCCTGCATTGGGAGCGCAACTCTTAACCGCTGCGCCACCAGGGAAGTCCCCCGACTGTTTAAAATGGAGTCAATCTGCCTTTTTTCTCTCACATAACTAGTCACCGAGGGACCTGATAATTCAAGTGCTTATTCAGTCCACATAGTTACTGAGCACCTAGTATATGTGAGTTGCCACGCAAGGTGCACTGGGAGCACAAGGGTGAACCCAGCCAGCCCCCGCACTCAAGGAAGTGCTGAACTGTGCATAATAGCTTATAACGCAAGAAACAGGAATCGAATGCCCTTTGATCCCAGAGAAATACCTCAAGGCACAGCTGCTAGTTGTTCTGATTCAGATGGAGAGAAAACAACACTTAACATTTATCTATATTTTATGTGCTTCCAAATCACGTAAATATTACTTAATATATATCAGGCACTGTACATGTTAACTCATTAAATCCTCATAACAATTCTATGAGATAGAAGCTGTTATCCCCATCTTGTAGATGTGGCAGCTGAGGCCCAGAGAGATTACTGACCCAAGGTCATACAGCTCGTAAGCGATGGAGCTGTAGTCTGTGCCCTGAGTGCCATGCTGTGCTTACTGCCTCTTGACATACATGGAGATGATAAACCTGACTCCCTGGAGGGCTGCTCTGATGTCAAGTCTCATGCCACCAGCAGTGAGCTGCACTCGCCATGCAGGTAAAGACAAAGGAGCGAGAAACGACCTTCAGAGGCTGGGCAGGAAGGCCGTGTTGGAGCTTTGCCTGGCAGAGCCTGGGCAGGATTAGGATTTGGATTAGGGTGACCTGAAAGGAGGTTATCTTCGAGGAATTTTCAGGGATCAAGAGAACAGGACTGTAGAGCCCAGATTTTGTGTAAGGGATAGTCAGAGACAGAGTCGGAAGGTGGGGAGGGGCGTACGGCGGAAAGAATCCTTTGACAGGCTCTGTGTGAGAGCGTCACCGGAGGAAAGCACTGTTTTATGAAGATCTGTCTGTTGATGCCAAGCTCAGGGTGGGTTAGAGCAGGGAGAAAAACAAAAAGGAGAGAGGGCCAGTTGGGAGGTGTTTTAAGTCCAGACCTAGTCAAGAAAACAGAAAATACATTAGGCACTTCAACAGAGAGAGTTTAATATATGGAATTGGTTCAGCGTGTGTCAGAGAGCTGAAAAAGCCAGAAGACAACGTTGTGATGACACAGAATTGGTGGGTGGCGGTCAGGTTGTCAGAAGCTTGAAGAAGAACCTCCCCCAACCCTGGGCTGGGATCCAGACCTCTGAGGAGGGGGCACTGCCTGGCTGGGGTGGTACCCAGTGTGTGATGCCAGCACGTGCCACCCATCACTAGGACCCATTGCCCACTGGCCAGGAGCTCAGCCCCGTGTTTAGGGTGAGAAACCGCCAAACCAATTCCAGACCATCCTGAGGGTCTGTGTCTTGAGGCCACTCCTGGTACCAAGTGCTACACGAGGCAGGGTCCAGGCAAAAAGCTGAAACTACACAGGTATCTCGACAGTGAGGATTTAGTGTGGGGTGTTCATTAAACAGGTGCTGGAGGACTGGAAAGACCAAAAGGGGACAGTAAGGCAGCACGGAGAGTAACTGCAGGAAGGAGCCTCATCCCAGGGCTGCGGGACGAGAGGGAAGAGGGCAGGTTGTCAGAACCTCAAAGCGCAGGAGGGTGCTGGGAGCTGAGCCGCAGATCTCTGAGAAGGGGACGCTGCCCGCTGACGCTGGTGTCTCTGAGGCTGGTCCAGAAGTGCAAAAACACAAAACCCAGTTGGAGGCAGCGACTAACCTTTGCTGCAGGGTCAAGGCCATCAGTAGGATAACACTAAGAGAAACAGCAAAGCCGAGGGGAAGGAGCAAGTCCCCCCCGCCGGCCCCCAGCCTTCCAGCCTTACTCTTGAACTCACATCGGCAGAGCCTGACGGGAAATCCTGGCAAAAGAGAAACGTGTGCAGAGTCCCAGCTCCAGCGTCACAAGGCAGAGCATGGATGGGTGGGTTCGGGGCTGAGACAGGAGCCCAGGTTGAAGTTTGAGGTAACTAGGGCAGTGTTGGTCATGACAACAAAGGAGATGCGGGCTGGAGACACAGAGAATGATGTAAGGAAAGAAGAGGCTGACTGGACTTGGGAGGAAGGAAAAGGAGCCTTCAGAGGTGACCGTGGGTGAAGTCTGGGGACATCGAGAGTGGTGAAGAGAACAAGTAAGATAAATGGGCGAGACTGCTCGGGACCCAGCCTGGCTGTGGGCACTGAGATCCGGTGGGAAGCCTGACGTTCCAGTGGAAACACCCATAGGGTGTGGGAAACACAAAGCTTGGGAGAGGGATCCTGGCACGAGAAGTGACGGTCGAGGTAACGAGAGTAAGTGGGACCGAGTAGATGGGAACAGAGGACCAAGGACAGGCCCACAGGAGTGTCCACATCTGGGAGGCAGGCAGAGCAGCCGGAGGACCAGGCCGGTGCAGGGTCCCCGGGGCCAGAGGGCTGCCAGGGGCGGGATGCTGCTTCAGAGGCATCGGGGAGCGTGAGAGCTGAGGAAAAACCCCTGGGCTTGGCGACTATGAGGTCGCAGGTGACCTCGCATCGTGCCCTTGCAGATGGTACCCTCTCCAGCAAGCAGAGCACCCCCCCCGCCGTCACCCCTGGGCTCAGCCTCCTCCAGGGAAGTCCTCCCCGCTGACGAAAGCCCTCATCAGCTTCTCTCCTCCCTGCACCCTCAGACGCCTCGATTCTCAGCTTGTGCTCTTTGAATTTGCACTTGTCATCTTGTTGCCCTGCACATGTGTTTTATCAGTGGTCTCGCCTTCCTGGGCTCGCTCGGCTCCCTCCTCAGCCGACACAGGGGGTTTTCCAGAAGTGTGGGTGACTCTGACTGACAGTCGGAAGCAAGAGTTATGAAATTAACCGGAACAAATCTGTAGGGAATTTCACAAGCGGGAAGAGCCAGTTTCCAACCGGATTCAGAGGCAAAATTGAAGTCGGGAGGGTGGATGCAGTCATTGCACAAGATGTGCTCTGTTTGCCCTGAGATGGATGGGTACCCGGTGAAAGTCCAGCCCACGGTCCCCCCCGGTGTCCCGGAAGGCTGCGGGGATGAAGACCTGCAGGGGCAGTGTTAGAAATGGGTCAGAAGGGTCCCTGAGCTCTAGGAGAGGAGTGGGATCTGGCGGAGAGAGGGCCATGTTGGAATCCTAGGCAGGTTACCCAACTTCTCTAAGCCTCAATATCTTCGTCTGTCAAATGAGGTTAATGATAGTCCCCGGGGGGGCAGGGGGTGAAGGCTGGGACCTGGGGGCTGGGAAGGAGCGAATGAGATTGTATGAATGGGTCCATGACAGAGGCAAAGAGAAAAGCAAGACCTGACTAGCTCACTCAGACCTGGAGGAGTTAACGTGAAATGAAATGCCACAAGTAGGCAAATAATTGTCTCCCAAGAGAAAATTATAGGTGAGAAAAGTCAAAACTGAAAAGTGAACAGGGCGGCAGGCTATCGAGGAGTCAAGTAAAGAGGCGAGTTGAAGCCGCCTGTAAAACGGGGTGAAGGTGAGACGATTGCATCGAGGGACGCAAGGCAGAAGGATGCGAGCGTGGTGATTTTGCTGAGGATCAAGGGGGTGAGAAAGCAGCAGACAGGTGTTCTGCCAGGGCGCTGGGTGATGGAGGGAGAATCAGTGTGAGACTCTCAAGGTGGAAAAGGTCTTGCAGATGAACACAGTGTGGTATCAAAGGAAGCCACGCAGAGCCACCGGTGGGGACGTGGGGAGAGTGCAGGAGAATTAAGGATGGGCACGGAGAGCCTCCAGCACCCTTGGGGGCCCGGAGAGAACTCCAGAATATATTGCCCCTGACCACCTTGTGAAAGGTCCAGGTCTCAGACTTGAAACTGTGACATAGATCTTTAGTTTCCAGGTACCAGTTTATGGGGCTCTCCAACAACAAAGGAAAGCCGAGAAGATGGAGCCGGTAGGTATGAGACGGGCTTAGAGGAACCAGTGGCTGTTGCCGATAGACTTAGAGGAGAGGCCCTGGGAAGATGGGCCTGCAGTGGTCGCAGATGGGTTACCAGGAGGTGAAGGTGGAAAATGTCACTTGGAAATGGGCTTCAGGATGGCAAATGTAGCCCCCGACGTTTTGTTTCTCCTAAATGTAGAAACCCACCCAACTCTCCCCCTCTCCCCCCCACCCCAGAAAAGTATGCAGGATTCTCAGGATGGACGCTGTAAACTCAAAGTGGTTCCATTAGAGAACTGAACCTGTAAGTCTGTACCTGGTCACACACTTCCTTACCTTCAAGACTTCAAAGTAATTTCAAGTTTGAAAGGGACAGGTTTTCCCCGTCGGGTGTGTTTCAGTGGAAGAGTGTCAGTTCTATTTCCAATGCTCAGAAGCCCTCCTTCAGCTCTGTTACCTTCTGGGTGGGCTTCTGTAGATGAAAGGATTAGCCCGGAAGAAAAGAGACTGGCCATCATGGGTTTGGAAGATTGGTCTCACAGACCCGCTGCCCTGCCAGCGACCCCGGAGCAAGTTCCCTTGAGAATCAATCACCTTTTCCCTGAGAACTCATTGAGGTTTTCGGTTTCTAGACCAGTGTTCTGGAATGGGAGAGCCTCCAGTCAGCTTAGGATGAAAGCGGTGTTTTTCTTCTGCTCTGATCTCACAGGAGACCCAACCGTGGGCAAGACCGCCCTGGCCCAGATCTTCCGCAGCGACGGAGCCCATTTCCAGAAGAACTACACCCTGGTGAGATGTGGGCATCATAGGCCTGGCGGGGGCTTAAAGACAAGTGATCAGATAACCCTGGGGCAGCGACTTTCCAAATGTCCTTAAGAAGCCCTAAGAGGCCTGACCGTACGGCCATAAGCCACGGGGCACGGGGCAGTGTGTGGAGCAGACTGGCCGGTGGTTGGCTGGTCACCGTGTACAGTTCGCTCGTGGGCAGGGGGTTGGATGAGACTAGGGCGTCTCTGACTTCCACACCAGAAGTGAGTCCAGAGCACAGACACTGGAGCCGGAGACATGCATCCCCTTGGGACCCCTGACATACGTGTTCTCCCTTTTCCTCCACAGACAACAGGGGTGGATCTGGTGGTGAAGACGGTGCCAGTCCCTGACACAGGGGACAGTGTGGTGAGTGGTGCCCTTGCCCCAAGGGGGCTCAGTGCTGCCCCAGCTGCGCCCGAGGGCTCCGTGGTCACGGAGCGAGGCAGTGCTGTCACCAGGGCAGTGATTTCCTCTGTTCTTGCCTTCTCAAGGGAGAGATTTCAGTCGAGAGACATAGAATGGTTTTAAGTACTAAGAGTTTTCTTAAGCAGAGCAAGAGTGCACTCCCAAGAACGAATGAGAGTGGGCTGTCTGGAAACCAGAAGCAGCCCGCAGTGGGGTAGCGTTGGGCTTTTGAGAGTGGTGGTCCCTCCCTGTGTCCTGCATCATTTGACTGACAAGTTGATTGACAGCTTTAGGTCCCGTAACTTTTCTCCTAGTGCACAGGCGCTTGCGCACGAGCACCCAAACCACAATGCTAATGAATTACAAATACGGCATAATGAACCCCACGTTACCTTGAGGCACCTTTTAGGTCTTGGTGCACCTGCACCGACCTGTGCTGGTAGGTTTATCTTGCTTGGTCCTGATAAGGCTGGTGGTCCTTGACTAGAAGAGGGAGGATCTCTGGGTGGGTTCTGATCACTAGTGTCCAGGTTGGGGAGGGAAAGATGACCCCATCCACGATGGGGCAAGACCCACCCATGTCTGACTAGCTACCTAAAAGTGCCAGGACTTGGCCTAGACTTGTCTGAGCATTCAGGAACAGGCTGGGGGGAACACGGGAAGCATCGTGTGGAAGGGATGAGGAAGAAGACGTGAGGAAGACTGGGCTCTGGATCTTACCCTCAGAACTTACCGAGTATTGAGGTTCCTAACCTGGGTCCCTCTGTGGGAAGCGTCGACCCTTGAAATTGAATTGCAAGATGCTAGGTTTGCATGTGCTTTTCTGGAGAGAAGCCTTGAGAATTGCTAGATTCTTAAAGAGGTCCATGAGCAAAAAGCAATTTTAAGTACCCTGGATACAGTGAGAAGGGGTAAGATGAATGCACCGACAGCCAATGTGCAAAGCAGAGGAGGTCGCTGACCTTCAGACGGCATGAGCCAGAGGCCCGAGCCAGCAGGAAATTAACGGGGAACTTAGGGGAGACTTCCTGGAATGGCAGCATTGGGGAGGGGCTCTCACCTGGGCCGGTGAAGGTTCGGACACGGGCAGGAAGGGTCATCCTGCGCCCTCTGCTAGACTCACACCGCAGCCACCCAGAACCATGACAGACTGTCCTGCTTTAAATGCCTTCCCCAGGCCTCCTCGGTGACCTCCTTTAAAAAGGATCGTTTTAAGATTTGAAAATCAATTTCGTTAACAAAGTGCAGAATGCCCTTTTGGAAAACAGAGCACTTGTCAGCCTGTCTAGCATTCTGTTCTGCCAGGTGGGAAGTCGGCTTGTTCCTGGTATTTTTGCACTCGGGGTTAGGAGGGGTGAGATGCCGCCCAGAAAGAGCCAGTTGGGGTGGGAGACCGTTGCTCCTCCTCCCACCGTCTTCCTCGTGCCTCGGACACAAGACAAATGTGTGTGCACGTGCGCATGCGTGTGTCACCCCGAAGGTGCGCCGGGAGTCCTAGCGGGGATTTGCAGACGGGTTTCCCCACGTGCAGGCTTTCCTGGGACCTGTCTTTCTGATTCCAGGAGCTCTTCATTCTTGACTCGGCCGGCAAGGAGCTGTTTTCTGAAATGCTGGATAAACTGGCGAGTAGGATTCAGTCCTTTTCCTATCACCACCACCTCCCGCCAAAGGTTTGCCCCTTAACAATGCCCTCACAGGAATTTCACTTCACTGCAGCCACCAGGAGAAGCTACCATGGCAACATCCTGTAAGGGGCGTTCCTCCCAGCCTTGGGGTCGGGGGCCCCTTGGCAGGTAGGAGCAGCTCTTGCATGTGATTCGTGATTGCTTCCCCCCCCGGCCCTGGAATGGCTGACTCCCAATGCACCAGAGCTGTGCACCTCGGTCCTCGCAGCCCCCCACTCCGGGGCCTCCCTTCTCTGGAGCAACCCCCTCCTGGGGGTGTTCTTTCAGCCCTCCTCTGCCTCCTGGGTCTGAAGCAAAGATTTCCTTCCCTGCTAGGGGGTGCCCTAGAGGCCCCACAGTGAGGCTTACCTTCCCAGCCCCACCCCCTGGTCCCACCTAGGATTGCTCTGGGACCTGCCCCTGCTGCCCCCAGGCTCCTCCAGCCCGCACAGCCTTCCTCTTAGGACCCAGCTTGCTGTACCTTCCAAGGTAACGGTTCCGCTAATGTGGGCCAGTGAGCTACTTAGAAGGTTTGAGGTCTCCAGAGCCCTCCCCTGCCTTTCCAAGAACAGCTACATTTTAATAGAAACTGTTTGCTGCCACCCTTTTTTTTCGCCTAAGAGAAATAGATCTAATGATGGTAATTTCACACAGGGCTGGCCTCACACGTCAGTTCTTGGTGTTTTCCCACGCGGCTCCCTTGTACACTGTCCGGCGCTGCCCCGCGGAGGAGATGATGTGTCTGGACAAGTCAGGGTCACACGCTGCCCAGGCTGGGTCCCCTCACTGGGGCCTGGAGGAAGGAGGTCTCTCCTGCTTGTGCACAGGGGTGGTCAGTGTGACTCTAGCTAGAGCTCTGTGGTCTGTGGAGTGAAGGTGTGAAGGGATCATCAGTTTAATCCAAGCTCCTCCCATCCCGGGCACCTCCAGGAGGGGAGGCAGTGTTGCCTCAGGGGCAGGAGGGTGAGGCCTCCAGAGCCAGTTCTGGGCTGGCCTTCCAAGGACAGCTGGAGGGAAAAGGATTCTCCCTCACACCCTGGGAGGTGACAACACCCCAGAGATGAACCAGCCTCTAATTGTGCAGGATGGGGGTCCCCAGAGACCGGGGCATCGCCAAGAGTCACACGCACCAGGACTAGCCTCACAGCCTATCAGGGCTGCCCCGCGGCCCTGTGCCAGGCAGCAGGATGGCCCAGGGGTCTGAGCAGCCCCTGAAGGCGCCAGCCCCTGAGAGCATAGCACTGGTTCTTCATTGGGACAGCGAACCCTGTGCAGTTGCTGGTCTGGTTTGGATTAGGGCTGATACACTGCAGGAGAAGCAGAAAGTGCCCTTTGCCTTTTGAAAAGCCGGCCCTTATTAGGAAAATGTACGCAAACCAGCTTCCAGGGAGTGGCTAATGAAAAAAGGATGCTCTTTCAGGCCTGCAAAGCAGAAAACATATCACCTTGCGTAATAGTGGGCCCTCCATGATAATGAGTAGAAGAATGAGTTGATGGAACCGGGGCAGGCAAAGCGTTTCTGGGTAGAGAAAAGCCTCAGCCCCACCCTGGTGTTTAAAGCCCGCGTGACTTGGGCAAGTCAGCTACCCTCGCTGAACTCAGTTTCTTCAGCTACACAGTAGGGATCTTCAGACCAGCCCTGCAAAGCTGGGGGGTTTCGCGATGATGCCCAGAAAACGCCTGGCACGGATGCGAGCTCTCACCCTCACCGTCGCCATCCCAGACCTAGGCCTTCCCCGCCACTTCGCCCAGCCCTCCCGTTCATTCCTGTGGGTGAATCGTTTTCTTCTGTGGATGTGGCTCTGTTTTCTGATTCACATCCCCTTTAGAATTTTTCACTTCCCTCTGCCCACGTGTCCCTTCCCTTAGAAGGCCACATTTCCTCCCAGTCTAGAAGTCACTTTCACTGTCAGTGACGTGTCGCCATCCTGTCCCCCTTGCACAGTGGGAGAGTCCCAACGTCTTGTGTCTCGTCTACGACGTGACCAACGAGCAGTCCTTCACCAACTGCAGCAAGTGGCTGGAGAAGGCTCGGTCACAGATGCCAGGCGCCACCCTCCCAGGTACGAGCTGCAGGCATCCGGGGTTGCCAGCAGCACCTCTGACCTTCAAGTTCAAGAGCACAAGGTCACTGCAGAAATGGCTGTGGGTGCAGGAAAAGGGTGCCCTGGTCTTTGAGTATGATGGTCTAGACCGTACCCTGACTCTGCCTCGGCAACCACGGAAACCTCAGTGAGTTGCCCCACCTCTGTGAGTCTGTAAAATGGGCCTGCTGACGCCCCCCCGGCAGGGTTACGGGGTGACTCAAGATAATGAGGGGGAAGGTGCTGTGATAGGAATATGAGTTGTTATTTCCGGAAAGCTAACCCCAGGGAAGCAGTCCTCATTTTTTCCTGTATGTGGGGCACCAGTAAACATGCAAGGCCCGTTTTCACTTCTGAATGCTCTCAATCAGTTTATTTTTCATCCCTATGTGAGATCAACAAATTCTCCTCATTAGAGACCAGGGAAAGCGATCTCCAGAGACAGGCTCAAAAATTAGCTGCAGCGGATGCAGCTGGCAACAGAACCAAATTACCTCTGAATGCCTGACTCTGAGCCCAGCCCTCAGATTAGCGTTAATGACCGTTTTGAAAGTTTGCTCCATGTGCGAGAAGTGATCGCAAATGCTCACATCAGTTTGGTCCTCGCCTTCACGGTTTGCAGCCTTAGGGAGAGGAGGCGGACAGGTACCCAGGAGGTCTAGCGGAGGGGCTGAGCGAAAGCTGCAGGTGCAAAGGGCCGGCCTCCCGCTCCGCTGCGGCCCTCGGGGGCCGGTGCGGGGTCTCCGGTCGTGCTCATCACCTCGGATCAGGGAGCCTCTCTCAGATGAGGTTTTACACACCTCAGAACTAGGCTGCTTGCTCTTTTATCTCTCCAGCTGTCCTCCCAGACGGCCACGGTTAAATGCGATGCTCCGATTGTTTCTCTCGAGCAGGTGTACTGGTGGGGAACAAGACAGACCTGGCCAGCAGGCGAGTGGTGGAGTCGGCCCAGACCCGGGCATGGGCACTGGGCCAAGGCCTGGAATGTTTTGAAACATCCGTGGTAAGTATTTCCGCCTGCACCGTAGCCAAGTCTGGAGCAGACCTTGGCTGGAAGCGGTTTCTCACATGACCTCCCATGCATCGAGTTGTTAGTCCACCATATGCAGAGCCTGATTCGGAGCTGATGTTTACACCCTTAGCCCAAGATCTCTTCTCAGTATAGCAGGAGTCACTCGTGGGTTACGAACAAGCAGCTCAGCCAGCCAGCCGGCCCTGGGAAAAGCTGCATCTCAATTAGGAAGAAACACAAGTGTACTGTGTTCAGTTACAGAGACACTTGATGTTGGCATGAGACATCTTGGGTTACAGTGTTGTTGGCACACTATTTCATAGACTCTCAAAATCAGCCCCATGATCCAGGAGCTGGCCCCCGTTCCCCACTTTGTGTCGGGGTGAAGTGACTGGCCCGTGAGTCACGTTGACTCCCGAAGGGCTGAGCCAGGACGAGGATCCCTGACTTCTGGTTCCCGTGCTCCGTGCCCCCACCGTGCCGCAGCCCCAGGGTGACACCAGGCCATAGAGTGTCTCTGGTATATTCAACAAGAGCCCTTGGGAAGGGGGACGGTCAGAGGGATTTGTTCCCGGCCCCTTCAGTACCCGATAAGCATGATTTGGGCATGTTCAGAGTATTGTGGGAAGCTCCCTCCTATGTGGGGAGTTCTGAGGTCCCAGCCTCCCTGCAGCCAGGGTGCAGGCACGTGACCCAGGCTACACCAATCAGAAACACTCGTGTGCTACTATGGAAGGGGGTCAAGAGAATACACCTCCCCCTGCGGGAGCCGCCCAGAAACGCCCACTTCAGAGCCAGCAGGGACCAAGGTGCCAGCTGCAGTGCTCCTTCCTGGGGTCGCTGGGGAGACTTGCCATCGGCGCAGCCTGAAACGTCCATGGCGGTAACGTGGACTTCATTCCTGGCCTTGTGGCCTCCGGCCCCGACTGATTCCTTGGTCCTCCCAGAGAGTCAGTGGGCTACTTAACAAACAGCCCTGAGGTCGTTTTCTACTCAAACTCTCCTTAAGCTACAGGCACCCTTGTTGTCGCATCTGTGAAATTTGACAAATGCTGCTATTCAGTTGCCGTATGGACGTGAATTTCTTAAACCCCCTCAAAGCGGCATGTTTCCTTAGGGAAAGTAGCGAGTGCAGGCAGGTGCTCTGACCTCCGATGGTGAATAGCGGGACTAGCTGTGGGCCGCTCATTGTGTTACTTAACCTGTTGGTGCCTCAGTTTCCTCACCTATAAAGTGGGGATAGTAAAATATATCCCTCATTGAATAATAGATATGGGAATTAAGTCAGATGGTGAATATAAAAGCACTTAGCACGAGGTCTGAGGCATAGTAAATGCTCAGTCAATGTTAGCTTTTTTAAATATAAATATTCCCTCTAGTAATCTCATTTATGCTATTATTACTCACTAAATCCTCGTATTCCTAGATTGTGCAGAGATAAATGTCAGTTTTGCCTCTGGTCCAGTTGATCACAAATGCTAAATTAGTGAAGTTCCAATTAGCAGGCTTTTACTATATAGAGGGTTGCCCATCTCTTATGCAGGACACCTTTGAGCAAAGCAGTGAGCTGTACCACCCACAGCAAACATTATCTTCCTATTCCGTCCTCCTCCATTCACATTTATGAAGTTGCCTCCTTACCCCAATATCCACGTTCCCTGGAACTCTTGACGGAACTCAGAAATTAACACCCACTCCCAACACTTCAATCACCAAAGGCCACTGGGCTGCATGTTTAAACTCTGGTTAGGTGTTTGCCACTACACGATTGAAACGGGAGGGTATAAATGATGTCTGACGAGGCTGCAGTTAAGCACTTGGTATTAACTGTGCAGGTTAACTAGTCGCCCCCTGAGTTGATGGGGGCGACTAAGCACCACCTGGCAGCTCGGTTAAGAAAGCTGTAATTAAAAAGGAGATATAACCAAATGCCATTTGAAACGCAGCCAAGTCCTGACACCAAGCCCATCTCCTCCTCTCTTTCTAAATGCAGCCATAATTGTCCTGCAGACCTAAAGGAGGTACCTACATGGCCATTTGACTTTCTTTTTTCTTTATAATTCCGTCCCCAGAACATACTCATTTTTAAACTGGAGGTTTTGTACCCTTTGACCACTTTCACCCGTTTCTCCCACCCCCGTCCCCACCGCCCCTGGCAACCACCAGTCTACTCTCTGTTTCTGAGTTTGTTTTTTGTTAGATTCCACACATAAGTGAGAACATAACAATATTTATCTTTCTCGGCTGGCTTATTTCACTTAACATAATATCCTCAGGGTTCATCCACGTCGTCACAAGTGGCAGGATTTCCATCTTTTTTATGGCTGAATAGTATTCATGTGTGTGTGTGTGTGTACCACATTGTCTCTATCCATTCATTCATCAGTGAACACTCAGGTTGTTTCCATGTCTTGACTACTGTCATGACTATTCTCTTGGCAGTGAAGATGGGGATGCAGCTCTCTCTCCAAGGAAGTGACTTCATTTCCTTTGGTTACACACTCAGAAGTGGGATTGCCGGATCATGTGGCAGCTCTATTTTTAATTTTTGAGGAACCTCCATACTGTTTTCCATAGTGGCTGCACCAATTTTCATACCCACCAACAGTGCACAAGGGTTCCCTTTTCTCCACATCCTTACCAACACTTACCTCTTGTCTTTTTGATGATCGCCATCCTCACAGGTGTGAGGTGACATCTCATTGTGGTTGATTTGCATTTCCCTGACGGTTAATAATTATGAGTACCTTTTCAGGTACTTGTTGGCCGTTCAAGTATCTTCTTTGTAAAAATATCTGTTATTCGTCCTTTGCCCATTTTTTAATCAGAGTATTTGTGTTTTTGCTGTTGAGTTGCACAAATTCCTTGTATGTTTTGGATATCAACCCCTTATCAGATGTGTGGTTTGCAAATATTTTCTCTCATTCTGCAGGTTGCCTTTTCATTTTGTTGATGGTTTCCCTTGCTGTGCAGAAGCTTTCTGGTTGGTGTAGTCCCACTTATTGATTTATGCTTTTGTTGCTTGTGCTTTTGTTGTCATATTCATAAAATTATTGCCAAAACTACTGACAAGGATCTTTTTCCCAATGTTTTCTTCTAGGCGTTTTTTTGGTTTCAGGTCTTAGGTTCAACTGTTTAATCCATTTTGAGTTAATTTCTGGGAGGTGTAAAATAGGAATCCAGTGCCATCCTTTTGCATGTGAATATCCAGTTTTCCCAGCACCATTTATTGAAGAGGTTATCTTTTCTCCATTGAGTATTCCTGACTCCACTGTCAAATATTAGATGACCGTATATGTGGGGCAATTATTTCTGGGCTCTCAATTCTGTTCCATCGGTCTTCGTGTCTGTTTTTATGCCAGGACCGTATTGTTTTGATTATTATAGCTTTGTAATAGGGTTTGAAATCAAAAAATGTGATGCCTCCAACTTTGTTCTCTTTCAGGATTACTTTGGCTATTCGAGGTCTTTGTGGTTTCTCTTTGACTTTCTAACACCCCTCAATATTTGGCATTTTCACACCAAAAAAATTTAAGAGCATTTCTTCAAACAGCAGTTAAAACGCATTGTTTATTACTGCAAGAAGTTGGACAGTATTAAATAAAAGCGAGTTCAGGGAAGATCCATAGGGATGGCTTCCCTTGCAGGAAGGTGAGGGGAAGGGAACTGAGGTTTGTTGAGCACCTACTGTGTGCTAAGTGTCTTGCACACATTATCTATTTAGGCTTCCAGCAGTCCTGCTGCTATCCGTATCTCACTGATGACAAACAGACTCAGACTGTGTTGCTTTCCCTGGTTGCCCAGCTAATGAGCAGTGGAACCAGAACTAGAACACAGGCCAGCCTGTCCAGCTTGATAACCTTCTAGAAGGGGCTCTGGCCTCCCACAGAGCCTACTTTGGGAGTCTCAGGGGCAGAATTCTAGGCCAGATTAAGCACTAGTCTGAGCCCACTCTGAAGATTCTTCACGCAGAGCAGACCTACTCTACAGCTGTCAAACGATGTCAGCAAGATTATGATTCATCATTTAACAAAAGCATTCCTATCATTAGCAAGCCCTCCTAATGCATTTGGAAAACGGTTCTGTTTACATCTGCTATTTCAGGAACACTCCATGTGTATAAAGAGACTTGCCTCCATTGAATTCCCTACTTCTTATGTTGCGTTCTCCGAAGATCTGGCTTTCAAGAGCTTTCAGACTCAGTTAGAAATCCTTGTGCATGTGCCTTGCAGTCCTCATTCTCTTCCCATTCAATGCTTAACTATACTTGCAACTGACGTAACGTTTTGCTATTTGACTTTGGCGTAGCCTAGGACGTTATGCTCTGTACAGTCAAAAATGTCTTGCAAATATAACTGAGTTATTCTTCTTACGTCCTGCTGAAGAGTGACAGCCTTCCGGTCCTTGGCAGTCATGAGTTGAGTATAGACACTCGTCTGGGCCACCAGCTGTCCTCTCATTTCTCAGCACCCTCTCAGCACTGCCGCCTCTGGTTCTGCTCTTGGTGACTTCTCTCCTCCACCCTGGGGACAGGAAGTCCGGTAACTTTCTGCAGGAACTGGTTTCCTTTTGCGCGCTTCTGTCACCCCAGCTGGCAGAGTGAAAAGGCTGCTCTTCTCAAATGTGGGGCATCTGAATTCTAGACTGGGCTCTGCGTAAAACAGCTGGGCCGCTGCACCCCTGGGCCCCAGACTGCTGTCTAGAAAACAAAGGCACTGAGCTTGACGACTTCGTTCCATCCTTTGGTTTGGAAATCCTTCCGTTTTGTTGGGGATACTTCATTACCTCTTATCAAGGCTGCACTTTTGCTGCCAGCTACGGATTGTTTGAAAATCCATACACACAGGCTCTTGTGCATTCATAGTTTGAGCTACTGTCTTGAAAGTAGTGGGTGCTTTCTTCTGCCAACTTATTTCTTTAAAAAAAATTGAAAATACCCGTGGATGCGCACATAGAGAGTGAGAAACGATAGCTAAGTGGAGAGGGTACCATTTTCTTTCTCCCAGAGCCTGTCAGGCTCACCCTATAGGGCTGGTTCTTCCTACCAGATGAAGAAAACCTAGGGCAAGTTCCAGAACTTTTCTGATCTCTCTCAGATAATAAAAACATCCTTTGGTCACCTTTAGTCACAAAATTATTCATGATTTCACTTATTAAAATGCCCAGTGCTGAGTGACTGTCAGAATTCGTAAAGTCAGCTTCGCCTCCTGAGCCTGCTGTGGGAAGCAGGGCCAGGCTGCTGCATCTGTGTTTCTGGACCTGTGCTTCCCCACCAGCTCGCTTCTGCTGGGACCTGCTGTGGCCCCTCTGGACTTGCCAGGTGTCAGAGATGCCCTCCCTGCGCCCATCAGGGGCGCTTTCTCACCTGCGGCTTCCACCTCACAGGTGACACCTCCTCAGGCTAGGACACCTCCTCACCTTTCCTGTGACCTCAATTCCAGGCCGTCCATTCTTGTTGGGAGCCATCACCCTCCTGGAGGCTGTCCCCGCGGAGTCCCTTTAAGACAGCTCCAGGCTGGGCTTCCGCTGGGCCCGCCGCTGGTCCAGGGAAGCGTTGCTGCAGCCCCAGTTTGACAGAGGAGGCATTGCAGGCCATCCCCAGTCTGCACTCTCCTGCTTGGCCATCCAGACAGCCAACCCCAGCCTCACCCTGATGCTTCCCAGGCCCGGGTCCAGCACTGGCCTGAGTCCCCGGGCTGCAGGCTTCCTCTTGGGACCCTCCCACTGACCTCAGGATGAGGGAGAAGCACCCGCATCCTGGGGGAAATGCCACAGCGCTCCCCGACCTCCACCCTGTCTGCTCCTCCCTCCAGAGTGTGGAGGTCCTTGCCATCGGTTGTTTTGCTTTGACCTTTGGGGCCTCAGTCAAAACTAAGCAAGAAAGAGTCTCATTTTAACATCCTGTCACACACAGAGTGAGAGTGGCTAAAAGTACAGGCTCTGCAGGAACAGGTCTAGGTTCAGACCCAGCTCCATCACGGGCAAGTGTGTGGCTTTCGGCACGTGACCTCAACCTCTCCACGTCTCAGTTTCCTTCTTGTAAAACGGGACGAATGGTAGTAGCTGCCCTGAGTGGTGGGGGTGGTGGGAAGGAGAAGTTGGGGCAGAGGGCGGAGCACCTGGCAGGAGGGAAGAGCGGGCGATGCCAGCTCTCTGTGACAGTCCTAAAACCAACCAACTGACTTCTTCAATTTGTCTCTCCAGAAGGAGATGGAAAACTACAAAGCCCCCTTCCACTACCTGGCCAAGCAGTTTCACCACCTGTACCGGGAGAAGCTGGAGGTTTTCCAGGCGCTGGTGTGAGGGGCTGGCTGGACCATTCCCCGCGCTGGAACCTGGCCGCGGGCTCCGTCTCCTCGGGAG
The DNA here is from genome assembly GCF_964374135.1 of Grampus griseus. Classification (NCBI taxonomy): domain Eukaryota; kingdom Metazoa; phylum Chordata; class Mammalia; order Artiodactyla; family Delphinidae; genus Grampus; species Grampus griseus. The sequence goes on along the minus strand of NC_139005.1, from coordinate 91,697,204 downwards.
ATGGGAGAAGATAGAGTGGCCTGAGCCCTTCCAATCTATCGTGACAGCTTTAAATAAAATGAGAAAAATGGAGAAGCAGCAGCTCGTTCCGCTCTTGGTCGGGGCAGCCCTGGTGCCACTTTACACTTTGGCTGCTGCTTCCAGAGCAGCCTCCCGTGGTGGGAGCTGGTGCCTGTGACAGTGGGTGTCCTGCCCTCCCCGAAGGACCTCCCCGCAAGAGCCCACCCCATGCCGTAGTTGAGGTGCTCAGCTTGGAATCTGCCATGTGGCCAGGGGGCTGATGGCCCTCTCCTTATTCTAGCAGATTCGACTTTGCTGCCTGTCCCGCTGTCCACCTTGCTCCTCAGCCAGAGCTCCCTGGTGATGGCTACTGTCCCTGGCAAAAACAGTGCCCCCTGCCGGCTGCCCTGGGTGCCTCTTCTTGATAAAGACCCAGCCCCTCCCAGCTGCCGGGAACCCTGAGCTTGGCACCCAGGGAGCCAAGAACAAGGCCACTTTCCTTTAATGACCCTCCTCTCAGCAAGCCGGGAAGCGGTCATAATTCTTTGCACTGAGCTTGACTGTTTTCCATCCTGTCTCTGCTGCCAGATTAATCTTCCTAAAACACCACTTTCATCATTTCACTCCCCTGATTGAAGACCCATAGAAGTTCCTCGTCGCCCCTTACATCAGGGCTGCAGGCCGAGGTCTGGCATTGACTGTCACCCTCACCCGGGGGTCTCAGCTCCTTTCAGCTCCAGGGCCCCAGAGGGTCATCACCCTCTTTCAGTCGCCCTCTTGGTGGGAGTGGGGGTGCTGTGCAGGGTGCTGGCTTTGGCGGTAGGCAGATTCTGGGTCTGTCCCAGTGATAGCAGTCATAATGGAAATTAACTCTGGTTCCTGTTTATGACCTGCCATGTCTCTACATGAGCTGAGCACGTTACACGTATTAGCTAATTTAACCCTTACAACGTGGAGTCTCGCCGTCCCACTTTTACAACTGAGGAACCAGAGTCAGGATCATGGACGCCAGAGCCCGGCACACAGCCGCCGCCTCCCTGCATCCGCCTGAGCTTGGCTGGGAGGAAGTGGAGGTGGTGGCTCGGTTGCCCCTCGAGGTCACTGTGAGAAGTGAGATAACACGTGAAGGGCATCGGCCACGTATCGACCACCTCAGGCCCCTGCCATCCCCCCTCCTGTTACTTCTCAACACAAACTCACTGTAGCCACAGCCATCTTCCCAGTGAGTCATTTCTTTTGGAAGATAAGGGCCTGCAATTTGCCGGGCATTTTCCTAGGCACTGGTCACGTCAAGCTGTGGGTCTCTGGGCCCATGTTCCGGAAGGGAAGATCTACAGTAAACAACCAAGGAGACACGGAGGGGACATTTCCAGTTGCCCCAGAATTGGTTACCGGGACCCAAGGCTGTGGCCAAAGAGATGCTAAGAAACCCACTTCCTAAAGAGATCACAAAAGGCTGGGGCCAGACACCTTCCCCGGGGCATCCTGGAGCTGCCTCGCCTCTCCACTCCTTGCTCTTTGCTGTTTATATAAGAAGATCGAGTGGTCAAGAGGAGGGGGGAGTGAGGGTGGACAGTGTTGGTGGATGGGTACCACTCCCTCTCCGGCCCCACCCCCAGAACCAGGCACTGGAGACCCCAGGAGAATCCTCCTAAGACGAGACAGCCGAGAAGAGGAGGCTGGCACCTTGCTCCCCAGCTGCATGCTCGCAGAGCTGCAGGAGCCTGGTGCCAACTGCAGGGACAGGGTGTTGAGGGCGTCCTTGGGGGAGCTTGACACGCATCCCCTAGCCTTGTGCCTGGCTCCCTCCGGGGGGGGGCGGTGCCGAAGCCTGCGCCACCAGCAGGGGGAGCAGGTGCTCCCACCTCCGCTGTTCATGGCCCCCAGGGGGCTAACGTGGGGACCCACACAGAGGGTGAGACGCTGAGGGCAAAGTGTCGGTCCCTGTTCTGGGAAATGGAGACTTGGAGAGTAAAACAAAAATCCCTACCCTCAGGGTGCTTACATTCTAATGGGGTGGGAAAGAGGTTCGCTTAGGGAAATCCAGGGGTCTGATGGATGGTAACAGAGCAGGGCGTGCAGAGGGTGTGCCAGGGAGGGGGTAGCAGTATGAAATAGGGAGGTTAGAAAGGATACCCCTGAGAAGGGGACATTTCAGCAAGATCTGAGAGGGCAGAATGTCTGGCCCCTCTCGGTGTGGTTGATTTCATAGGCCCCTCAGAAGTGGAAAGCCCGCCTTCCACTTTCTCTACCTGGCGGCTGGCACTGGGTCTGAGCTGCGTGCATGGACTTCTGGGGGATCTGGAGATGGTTGGGACTCAGTCCCTGCCCTAGAATCACCTACAAGCCACAGAAGAGAAAGATGAGCCAACACTTCTAAACCCCAGTGGAGGGTTTCCCTGGTGGCACAGTGGTTGAGAGTCCGCCTGCCGATGCAGGGGACACGGGTTCGTGCCCCGGTCCGGGAAGATCCCACATGCCGCGGAGCGGCTGGGCCCGTGAGCCATGGCTGCTGAGCCTGCGCGTCCGGAGCCTGTGCTCCGCAACGGGAGAGGCCACAACAGTGAGAGGCCCGCGTACCGCAAAAAAAATAAACCCCAGTGGAACCCCAAAAGCATAGGCGCCAGGGTCCCCCACTGCTGTGGACGAGCGCAGGAGCTGAGCGCTTCTCCTGCTGTCTTTGGGACATTCCCTGTCCTCCACGGTTTCCTTCCTTCTGCGAGGAATGATCTGAGGCAGGGGCCTGGCCTCTTTCTGTTCACTCCCTGGCTCTGTGAAGCCGACCCTTCTGCGGTACCTTTTGCTGCCTGCTGACATCACTTGGGTTCACCCACCAAGAGGGCAGAGAAGCCTGGGTGAGTGGGAGTGTGGGAACACAGCGGGGCCCATCGTGTTTTGGAGCGGTCGCTTAGAAATATAGACCCCAGTTCCAACATGGGCCCTCAGGCACTTTACAGGCTGAGTTCTTTGTTGGGGTCCCACCCCAGAAGAGTTCCCCATTCAGGTGTGGATGGCATGTGAGGCAGCCCCAGGGGGGTGTCCTGGGCCCAGTGGTTCACCCTGACACCGTTTTTGCCATGAGCACCAGCCCTTAGTTTTCCATGACTGGGAAAGTTGCCTTGGTTAGATGGTCTTCTGCGAGGAGACTCAGAGAGCAGGAAGCTACCTGCTGTAGCTAAAACACATGCATTCTGGTGCTAAAATGTGCGTTTTAAAATGGTATACTGCAAATTAAAAGTTTCCTGTCCCGACCTGGGATGGCAGTCAGAGCAGATTCAGCGGAGCCCAGGATGGGAGCTAAGAATCATGCTAACCCAGATCTCTTGGAGGAGTTTTTGATTTTGAGAGAAGCTTTTGGTTTTGCACCTGCCAATCCCATCCCTGGGTCCATCTCGGTGCAGGGGCCCTGCTGCATATGAGGATGGCTGAGGCTGTGCCGTCAAGGAGCTCAAGTCTCACAGGTAAGAAGGGTTTCCAGGGACCTCGCAGGGAAACACCCAGTGTCAACCAGGGAAAAGCATTCCAGACAAAGGGAACCACACGTGCAAAGGCCCTGAGGCATGAAGCAGGGTCCCCCTTGAGGAACTGTGCGTTGAGCACGGGGTGAGGAGTGAGGGGTACCCAGCTGGTGAGAGGTTGGAGAGAAGGCAAAACAAGAGCATGGAGGTTTGGGTACATAGACCAGAGAAGTTGGACTTTTTCCAGAAAGAAATGAGAAAGAAGCTTTAAGGGTTTTAACAGAGGCGACTCACCTGGATTTCCGCTTTAGAAAGATCAGCCTGGGGGGAAATCGGTGGAGGCAGTGGGAGAGGAGGTGCTTGGAGATTAAGGAGACGAGTTCAGAGACGTCCCAGTATTCTGGCTGAGAGCTGACGGGGAAGATGTGGAGACAAGGCTTCACCCCTCTCCAGCATCAACAAAAACTTTGCATTTTCAGCCCAATTTAGAATTGTCTTCTCCCCCACCCCACCCTTTTCCTCAGAACACCAACTGATTTCTTTTTTTTAAACACGTTATCCTTTATTTACTTTAGAGACAGAGAAAACACAGAGAGAGGGACTTCTTTGGGTTGCAAATTGTTAGTGATGGAGCCGGGATGAAGACCTTGGGCTTGCCAGCCCTCGGTGGATTTTATGATATTTATGTATACGATGCCCGCTCACTCTTGCTCTGCCAGTAAACAGAGCTGATCAATATGAAGAGGACAGCCACGAAGAGCTCTTTCCCTCCTAAAAAAGCAAGAGGACTGGGAAGATTCATCAGGAGAAAGTATCGAACAGCCAGTGTCTGAGTTTTACCTGTGATGTGACGGGGGAGAAAGTGCATTTTTGCGGAAGCCTTTACGTAACTGTCCTAGGGACAGAGGGGGTGACTCCAGAATGGAGCATGGTGGCAAGCGACCAGGAGAGCAAAGACAGTGTCGGTTCCTAGCAGGCAAGAACCACATCGGATACTCCTTATTGGCCCTCTAGAAGCATCTGGGGTTTAGTGGAAAAAGCAATGGTTTCACGTCAGAAGAATGGAATTAGAATTGCTGCTGTGTGTCTCCAGGCAAGGCACTCACCCTCTCTGATGGCCAGCACCAGCTTCCCTGTTATCAAATGGGGATGACAGCATCAACCTTACATATTATCGTGTGTAGATTGAGATGTGTAAAACCTCCTTCTACAAAGCATGGTGTATTAAAAAATCCAGGTGATTTCCAAAATTTCTTTACTGGCTTTTTTATGAGCATAAAAGTAATGTATGGTTATTGCCAAAATAAAGTCAGAAACTATTACAAAATATAAAGAAGAAAATGGAAATTACTCAACTCCTTCCATCCAGAAATAGCCACCATTAACATTCTGGTGTGTGTACTTCCGTCCTTTTTCCTCTGCATATAAAAATACATACATATTTTTTTTAACCAGAAATGTGATATTGCCATATATGCTGCTTGAAATGTTTCTCCTTTCGCTTAAAAATATCTTGCGGACATCATTTCAGACGAAAAAATACAGTTTTATGTGATCATTTTATTTCTTTTTAAATCATGAAAATTTTAAACATACACAAAAATAAAGAGAACAGTGTAACAGATGCTCCTTTGCCCATCAGCCAGATTCAGAACTTGTAAGCTTTTGCCTCCCTTGCTTCATCTTCTTCCCCCTTCCATTATTATTATCGTTACAACCGTTTAAACCTAATACTAACCCTCTTGCAGTGTGCCTCTAAACCTGTCTCAAGGTTATTATTACACCTGACGAAATTAACAGTAATTCCTTAAGCGCACCGAATGCCCAGTCAGGATTCAAATTTCTCCGGTTAGCTTCAAAAGGTTCTTTTACAGTTGGTTTATCACATGATCCTTTTTAATGACCCCCTGTGGATGGATACCAGCTTTGCAAGTTGCCACTCATGAAAAGCACGGAGGGCAACATCTTTCTGCACATATTCGCGGACCCCTGTCCAATTATTTCTACAGGACAAATTCCTAGAAGGGGACTTTCCAGGTCAAAGCCTATGCATTTTTTTTTTTAAGGCTTTTAATAGCATTTGACAAATTGCCCTCCAGAGAAATTGTACCAATTTACACTCCCACCAGCAGGGACTGGCACCCTGGACGGCTTTGGGTTGTTAATGAAAGGAAATTAAGAGGAGAGAAAGCAGGTGGGAGGAAAAGGGGAAAGGAAGAGAGGCCTGGAGGGAGAGGATGCAGAGAGCTCCTCGGAGCTCTCGGTGGCCCCCAGGGACCAGCCCTCCCAAGCGCCTGAGAGCAGCTCGGAGAGGCAAGTGTCCCAGCCCACTGGTGACTGCACCAGATTAAGTCCTAAAGCAACGATTCAATCGAGACGGAGAACAAAGCTCGAGCAAAGACTCTTCGATCCATTCTAATTAGGAGCTGCCTTTCCAGAGAAATCAGGAACAGGCTGCCACGGCTGAAGGTGGAAAGAAAAAAAAGCGAAGCTGCAGCCCAGCTGTGCTTGGAGCTTGTCTGTTTTCCGAAAATCCCAAGAAAGAGCTCCATCCATTGTGCACACAATCCAGGGACCCTGTTCTGAAGGTTATAGAATTCAGCTTGGGCCAAGGGTCTCCATCCCCAAAGGCTGTGCTGGGCAGGGGGTACTTTCTGTTCTCGCCCTTGCTAAGGGCATGGGGAGGAGGGCAAGGAAGTAGTAGGCACTTACCTTGTTTCTCCTTCGTTTTTGCTGTAGCTTAAAACCTACAATCTATTTCAGATTTGAGAAGAGGAACTAAAATTAAGATACATTTGAGGCCTGGCTCTACATGCAAATACGGAGACCAGGCTGGTTCTGGTTTTGGCAGCCTGGGTGTACGTTGGAGTTTTGCTCGGTAGGTGGAGGTCATGATGCTTTGCTTGCCTTTGACTCTCCCCCTCCCGTTTGCACCATGCTCTTCCCATGTCGCGTACAAGCGCTCAAAGAAGGACTCGTCCAAGGGTCACCATTAGCCAAGCTTCAGTGACAAAGCCATTCCAACTGTAAGCACTGAGCATCCTAACATAAGGACTGCAGTGAGTTCATGGTCCAGAACTTCCTCGGGTGCTGTATCCTTTGTAAGACGGTATTTAAATTAAGAGCACGCAGGATCCAGGTCACGGTGGATTCTTGCTGATAGCGGAGGATGTTTTCAAGCAAAGATCAAGAAACAGCTTCCCGAACAACATATCGGCAATTCACTGTGAATCTCAGGATACATCTTGGGGAAGCTTGGGTCTCTCCCATCAGGCTTCCTTCAGCTGTTCTAACAGCTCCCTCTTCTAACAAGCAGAGGTGGTGACAACTCCAAGAAGCAGAGCGTGCAGCCGTGCGCCTGCACACGGCGTTCTGGGCTCTGGAGTCAAACAGCTCTGGGTTCAGGTGTCCACTCAGGCACTTTGTCACAGAGTGACCCTGGGCAAGTCACTTCACTGCTCCAGGCCCTGGAACATCACCTCCCTTGGATGGTTGCTAAAGATTAACAATAGGGCGGTACTTACAAAACGCTCAGCCCGTGTTGGAACAGTACCTGTTCAGGCTTTACGATCATTATTGCTGTGTGGTCCCCACCCTGGGTAATCCCAGGATGAAGAAGTTGAGCCTGCTGTCCCCCGACCCTTCATCCAAAGGAGCTCTGGGACTGGGAGGCCTGGGTCCCCTATGCGTGAACCCTGGGAAATGGCCGGCCATGGCCCGGAGAAGACTGGAGAGAGACTGGACCAGGGTTGGGGGGGCGCCAGGAGACCTGGGTTCAAGTCCACCTCTTCCCTGCACTGGACTTTGCCCCTGGGGTGTATGTGATGACAAGGTTGGACTGATGATCCCTAAGAGTATTCGCTGTTCTAACTTCGTTGGTTCTCCATGCCCAGCAGGCAGGCGAGAAGGGCTTAACAACTGCTCTGGGCACAGAGCTGATGCATCTCAGTCAGCCCTGGCCTTCTGAATGCCAACCATGTGCCAGGCCTTGCTCTCGGTGCAGGGTCTTCAAGGCTGAACAGGAGATGTTAGGCCCCTCTCCTTGCCCCATACAGTCTAGCGGGGGAGAGAGGCAATAGCACGTTTATAAACACGTGTATAACCAAGTTGTAAAAGCCGCTTAAAGGAAAAGACCAGAGCCCTCTGAACAAGACCACAAAGGAGGCCTACTTTAGGTTGGGGAGAAGGTTGTCCAGCGAAAGCCTCTCCACTGAAATAAGAAGGGGTACGAGCTGGGCGTGAAACAGGGAAATTGTGTGTCAGCCAGAGGGAGCAGCATGTTCAAAGGTCCTGAGGCAGAGAGGAGCAGCAGCCCCAATCCCCTAGCACATCTCACAGAGCTTACTTCTCAGCCCTCACTCTCCCAGGGTTTCCACATGGGGGGACTCTCACCCCCAAGAGAATCGAAGACACCAGATATGGAACAGATGCTCAGATATGGGCCTTGAGCTAAGGTGGCTGTACCCACTCTTTCCTTTATGGCATGGGCAGCCCTGGGGCTCCACACAGGACTGACTCACCACCAGGCCCGTGCACAGGCTGCAAAATCAGGCCTGAGGGAGGACTCTGCTGAGCCTCAGAAGTGAGAGACAGAACCACGTGGAGCAGGGGAGGCTCCGAGACCCCCAGACTCTAATTGGGCGGGGTGCGGAGGCACCTTCATCGACCCAAAGCTCCCATTGCATAGATGGGAAGATAAGACCGGCTCCAGCTGCTCCAGCGCACAGCCCAGGCAGCTCACACACCACGTTGCCCTCCCTTCCCTCCCACCCTCCCTGTGAGAGGGCAGCGCATGCGCATTTGAGGGCCAAGGAAATCAAGGCCCCCGGGAGGTGAAGTGACTTGTCCCAGCCCCACAGCCAGCCAGGGGGAAGGCAGAGGAGCCCCCAGCCAGCCCCTCCTCTGTGCCCAGCATCTCACATCCTTTACCTCTCTTAATCCTCACAACCACCTTTCCAGGTGGGCGTGGTTTGGCTCATTTTACAGGTGAGGAAACTGAGGTTCAGAGAGATAAAGCCAGTGACTCAAGTTCAGCCAGAAAGTGGAACCCACAGAGAACCTGTGCTCTTTGTGTCACCAAGAAGCAGCCCCAGTAGGCGAGCAGGTACCCAGGAAGGACACCGCGGCTAGGGATGTTTAAGGACAGGCCGGCAGGGAAGCAGCTGTCCTGGAGAACTTGCGAGGAAAACCCACATAATAAACACTGGGAGCTCTGGGAGCTGGGGAAAGGCCCCCCAGGAAGGGCAGAGGTAGAGGGTATGAAGTGTTGGAGAGGGGCGGGTAAGGGACCAAGGTCACACTCACTGAGGACCGGGCGCACAGTAAGGCCTCGGCAAACCTAAGTTCCCCGACCGCCCCAAGGGAGGTCCTGCTGCCACCACAAGCCACGCACTGAGGGTCACGCACTCCCTGAGGCATCTGTAGGGTGGCCCGCACCCCGCCCCTCCCCCCGCACTCTCCTGCCACCCTCCCCCACTCCAGTCCTGCGTCAGCTGCCCCAGAGCCCCTGGGACCCACATCTCGAACACCCGGGACTGCTGGGCGTCTGGGCCATGTCTCATCACACCTCACCGTGCTGCGCGGTAGCCCTGGGCAGCCGAGCTTGTCGGCTTCTCCAGGACAGCAGCAAGGGCAGCGGAGCCCAGCGGAGGCAGAGACAGACAAGATGGGACCGGCAGACCCTCCTGACCCCGTTCAGACAACGCTCATTTCCAAGACCATCTGCTCAGCCAGGCGCAGGCCACACAGGGCACTGGGGCAGAAAGAGCCGGCACCAGGCTGGCCATGTGCTGGCCTCCGGGGCCTGCCCAGTCAGGAGGCCCGGTTGGCCTTTCCTCTGCAGCTGCCAGCACTGGCCAGCCTGTAGGGGCGCCAGGCTCCAGCCCAGACCCTCCCTGACAGAGGCGCCAGGGGTGGGGGGCAAGGAGGGACTCTGTGACCTAAGAGTGTGGGACAGGGGCCTGGGGAGGGGTGGAGCTGAGGCACCAGGTGTGTGTCCCCCTGTGAGAGACGAACACTGCAGGCTGGGTGCAGAGAACAGAGGCCCTCTGATGCCCAGATACTCCCTGGCCTCCAGGGTAACCCCAGAGCTCCAGAGACCGATGAGCGCCGCCCGAATGACTGCCAGAGCCCCCACCCCTCCCCTTTCATCTGCTCCAGCCCCTCTAATCCTGGTTTGCCTTGGTCACCATGGTGACACTGTCCTGGCATCCATCAGAACACGTCACCCCATCTGCATAAAGCCCTTCAAAGGCCTCCTATGTCCCTAAGTTAATGACCCAGATCCTTGTCCTGGCCTGCACACCCATCTCACCTCGTCCCATCTTGTCCCATCTCAGACACACACACACACACACACACACACCACTGTTGGTGTTTTAGTTTCAAAGACCTTTTTTCAATTCTATGTTTGCAACTCTTCCGTGCCTCAGTTTCTTCACCTATTAAATGGGGTACTTAATAGTGTCTTAGTTTTGGTTACTCCAAAAACAGCCCTGGAGACAAGTGTTCAGGAGCAAATAGTTATTTTCGAGGTGACCTCAGAAGCACAGTGTGGGGAGGGGGAGTGAGACAGGGTGGGAGAAAATCTGAAGAGGTGCACACTGATGGCGGTACCCCTGCGGCATGGGGCATCCAATCACCTAGGGCTTCTGAGAGGCAGTGTCAAGCTGCCTCAGAATCGCCCACTAATGGGGAGGAAGCCGGGATATTTATCCTCCCATTCCCATCAGTTATTGGCGAGGGCAGTCCTGGGGAGTGTAGACTCTCTGGTACCTCCAGCCAACAGAAGCTACAAGCAAATGTGAGAACTGTCCTTAGATGACCCCTGGGGTGGGCAGAAGGAATACAGGCAGGGCATTCGTGGCTTCTGCAACTGGGAATATCTCTCTCATAGCATTGTGCAGATTAACTGACATAATACTTATAAAGTGCTTAATACAGTGTCTGGCACATAGTAGGTACTCAGTCTGAGCTATAATAATATTAATGTCATTATTGTTGTTGTCACGACTGGCATAAAACTCTCTCAGACCTCAGGGCCTTTGTCCAGGCTGTTCCCCGTGCCTAGCACACTCTTCTCTGCTCATCCTCTCTCCACTTGGTTAACATCTGCCTTGCTTCAGGTCTCAGCCCAAATGTCACCTCCTCAGGGAAGCCCTCCCTGACCACTGGATTAGATCGGGTTCTCCCTTAGATGTGCTCAGAGCACCTACTCCGCCCCTTTCTTTCAGGGGATTTAATTATTGTTGTCACTTTAAATTTATTTGCACGACTGTTTGCGATTCTCTGATTCTCTGCTCATTGCTGGTCTCTTCCATTGGACTGCAAGCTCCCTGAGGACACAGGCTGGGTCTGTTTTGTTCACAGAGACCACCCTAGCACAGGGTTCCTGCACAGGAGATGCCCCAAAACAAACTGGCGGAGTAGAGAGAGGAATCTGAGTGGGGAAACAGGCACAGAATGAGTAAAACACAATGATGTCAGTGCCAGAGCAGAGGTATTTACGAAGAGCTCTGGGAGCGTGCACGAAAGACAGATTCATTCCTTCTTCAGTAACTGTCTCTAGAACACCTATTCTGTGCTGAGCACAGGGCAGGCAGTGCTAAAGAAAACAGGCACTGTCCCGGCCCTCCGGGATCTTCCCATCCCATGGGGGTAGGGGGCATTCGTGCAGGGAGCAAAGCGGTGTAGGAAAGGTGTGGAGGGACAAGGCTGTGTGCCAAGCCAACCCTGCTTCATCTTCCTCCTGAGCACCAGAAAGACTACATTTCCCAGTTTCCTTGCAGCTCGGTGGGGTCATGTGACTAGCTGTCACCAGTGGAATGTGGGAGGAAGTGAGGTGCAGCACTTCCAGGCCTGGCCCATAGAAACCTCCCCCCAGATCTTCCACACTCCCTTTATAGGCCTACAGAGCCCTAGAGCAAGGGTCAGCAAATGTTTCTGTGAAGGCCAGAGGGCAAACATTTTAAGTTTTGTGGGCCATCCAGTCTCTATGGCAGCTATGTAGCTAGTGGACGTGGCTGTGTCCCAATAAAACTTTATTTACAAAAACAGGTCCTCGTCTGCCAGCCTGTCTTAGAGGATGGTAGAGCCACTGGACAGAGGAACTGAACCCCCCCCCCCCATAGCTGCGTGGAACAGAGCTCACATACCTCACCCCAGCCAACTTTGACTCAACTGTGCTCTGAGTGAAAAATAAACTCTTGTGTGTTAACCACTGTGGTGTGGGGTATATTTGTAACACACAGCAAATACTAGCGAACATGGAAGGCTTCACAGAGGAGGTGGCACTCATCTTTGTCTTTGACATGGGAGTAAGGCACTCTCCAGGCTGGCAAGATGTGGAAGGGAATTCTTAGGGAAGACGGGAACCCTGTGAGCCAACTCATTGAAGAGTGGAGTGTGGAGGATATCATAGGGCTTGTGCTGCAAAAGGGACATAAAAAAGTGGTCCCAAGGGAATTCCCTGGCGGTCCAGTTGTTAGAACTCCGCACTTTCACTGCTGAGGCCCGGGTTAAATCGCTGGTCAGGGAACTAAGATCCCACAAGCCACGCAGCACAGCCAAAATAAAATAAAATAAAATAAGAAGAACTTCTCTTTAAAAAAAAAAAAAAAGAAAGAAAGAAAAGTGGTCCCAAAGGACTAAGAAGGAGGAACTGGATGTTTGGAGATAAAGCTAAGGGGAGAGGGATAGAAAGCAACCACACTCTTGGAGACTTGCTGTTCCCTCCACACTGTGTGTTTCCCCCATTTCTGTGCCTTTGTTCATGTGGTACCCCTGCCTCACATGCCCTTCCTTCTCCCACCTGCTTTGACCCCACCCTTCCTTTAGGACTTAATGAAGTCCCTGGGTGCCCCAGTGTTCAAAGCGGCAACAGAGTTTCTCAACAAGAGTGCAGGCTTTTAGAACAGAGAGTCCTGGGTGCAAATCCTGCCTCTGTCAATAAGAGAAGCCAAAGAACAGACTGTTCAATATAGAGGAGCCAGGACTTTCTGGGTTTCAAAACTTTTCTCATTCCCAATCTATCCACATGACAAATGATTCTCAAGAGAAGAAATGACACCCAGGCAAAGATCAAAGCCACTATCAGGAAAACGGTGTAAACATGAATCCAAGGTGTGACTATGAAGTCTTTTTTTAAGACCTGAGAAAAATTTCGAGTGCCTCATAGACCCTCTCAAAGCCACAAAGTCCTTCTGAGGATCTTAACAGCATATGCTGTAGACCCTTTCTGTTAAATAATCAAAATTTGAAGAATCTCAAGGGCAGCCTTGCCAGGAGCCCAAAGTAAAAAAGAAATTGGTGGGTGTGCCTTTTGTTAAATGGAATGAATTACAAATTGTTTCATAGGAAACCCACAAAACTTTGAAAGGAATTGTTTGGGCTATGAATGAGTGGGACAGAGAGAGCACCAAATGAAAAGAGAGCTCTTTAGACCCTCAAATCTCTATGGGTAGGAGGCAGGCTAAGAAAATTACTCAGCTGCAGACCCTGGTCATTTCTTAAGGAAATAACAAGAATGTCTCAGAGAAAAGAAGCAAGAACCTAGAGGGCAGCGTCAAGAACCACAAGAATCATTGGCAACATGTTCCCAGATGGATTTCAGAATTGCTATGGTCCAGTGACTGCTGTGTGCCTCCTGCAACCCTTCTTTTAGTGGGAGTGTCTATGATGGTTGTCCTATCACCTGTGTCACCTTTGTTTGCTGGCTGTGGGGCAGAGGGCAGAGAACTTGTTTCTTTAGCTCACAGATCTTCCTATTGAGAGGAGTGGTGCTCAAGGATTTGTACCCAAGGAATTCCGCCTAAGGAGACATGTCCCTATCTGCACCTGATTTAGATGACAAGGTCTTGGGAGAGGAGAATAAATATCTTTTGCCTGTGGAGGTACGTATCAGTTTGCTATAGGGCTGCCATAACAAAGTCACAGACTGAGGGGCTTAAACAACAGAAATTTACTTCCTCACAGTTCTGGAGGCTAGAAGTCCAAGATCAAGATCTTCCGAGGGCCACGAGGGAAGGATCTGTTCCTGGCCTCTCTCCTTGACTTATGGATAACAGTCTTGTCACTGTACGTCTTCACATTGTCTTCCTTCTGTATGGGTCTGTGTCCAAATTTCCTGTTCTTATAAGGACACCGGTCAAGTCCCATTGGATTAAGGCCCACCCTAATGACCTCATTTCAACATAATCATATCTTTAGAGACCCCATCTCCAAATAGTTACAGTCTGATGTACTGGGTGTTAGGATTTCAACATATGAATTTTCCAGGTGGGGTGACACAGCTCAACATAACACCGAGGGACGTGAGTTGTTATGAATCATTCTGGCCAGAGGGTACATGACGGCACATTGTATTTTCCAAAGATCCTCCCACATGATCTTCCTACAGGTGATCAGCCAATTCCCCTACCGAGAGGTGAGGGTCTGTGTCCCCGCCCTCTAAACCTAGATGGACTTGTGTGACTGCCTTAGACTATAACACTATTGCCAATAGAGTACAACATGAGTGACACTATGTGACTTCTGAAGCTAGGTTATTAAAGGCAAAACAACTTCTTAGAACCCAGTCACCATGCTGTGAGGAGGCCCAAGCCACGTGGAGAGGCCAAGTACAGGCATGCTGGCTGCCAGCTCCAGGTGAGGTCCCAGCCCCCAGCCATACGAGAGAGGAGGCCTATGGGAGGACTCCAGCCGCAACCCAGCCACCATTTGACTGTGACCCCATGAGACCCCAGGCGGGAACTACAAAGCCAAGCCCAGTCACCCCCAGAACCATGACAGATAATAATAATAATTAATGATTGTTTTTGTTTGACACACATCCCCCCACTAGATTTGGGGTGGTTTTTAATGCAGCAAAAATAACTGATGCAACTGGGGTGAATATAAGAATCAGGGCAGGGCTTCCCTGGTGGCACAGTGGTTAAGAATCCGCCTGCCAATGCAGGGGACACGGGTTCGAGCCCTCGTCCGGGAAGATCCCACATGCCACAGAGCAACTGAGCCTGTGTGCCACAACTGCTGAGCCTGCGCTCTAGAGCCCGCGAGCCACAACTACTGAGCCCTGTGCTACAACTACTGAAGCCCACACGCCTAGAGCCCACACTCCGCAACAAGAGAAGCCACTGCAATGAGAAGCCCGCACACCGCAACGAAGAGTAGCCCCCGCTCACCGCAACTGGAGAGAGCCCACACGCAGCAGTGGAGACCCAATGCAGCCAAAAATAAATAAATAAATTTATTTAAAAAAAAAAAAGAATCAGGGCAAAACAGAAGGGAAGAGGCAAAGATGGGAGGAAGGAAGGAGAGGGAGAAAGAAGGAACTAGAAGTGCCACAGGGCAGGGATTTTGTGGGCCTCATTCACGGAAGAGGCCTGGCACAAACTAGGTGCTCAGTTAATACTCATCAACTAAATAAATGAAGGAGAAACTTCCCTGGTGGTCCAGCGCAACTAAAAGATCCTGCATGCCGCAACTAAAGATCCCGCGTGCAGCAACGAAGATCCCGCGTGCTGCAACTAAGACCTGGCGTAGTCAAATAAATAAACAAATAAATTTTTTTAATAATAATAAATGAAGGAAAGGGAGAGAGAAGGACCATAACTCTGAGTGAGCTGCATTTTTTATGCACATTTGGAGACAAACTCCAGCATGGACCCAGGAGAGACTATAAATTCCCAGACAGAGCCCTTTGGCTGCACAAGATCCAATGTGACCTGGGGCTCAGAGGGCAGATTGCACTTGGGCAACCAGCAGTAGGACCCCCTGGACTGATGACTTCGGGCAGGGTGGGGCAGGCATGGAGTCTGGGAAAGACCCCGTGGAGGAGCCAGACCTGCCCAGCTCTCAGAGGCTGGTCCACAGCATGGCCCAGATCTTAGAGGCTGGTCTACTCACTCTGCCTAAAGACCCCAACTGCCCCGGACCTGCTCGAACTTGCTTCCTGTCTTGTTGACCAGCCCTTCCTCCCCAACTCTCTAGCCTTGAGGTTTTGTATACTCTTGTTCTGTTTCATGTTCTCTATTTCCAACAAACAGCCGATCCTATCTTGTGGTCTATTTCATCCACTTTTCATTTCTTTGTCCCCTTCATCCTATTCTTCCTCTTCCAACAACTTTCTTCCAGGACTCTGTCTCTCCTCTATTCCATCCACTTACTGTTCTTTCTAGGACTTTCCTTTTGTTCTTTTCAACATTTTAGTCCCTCTAACCCTGTTGTCACCCTTGAATCTCTTTTGCTAATTTGTCTTCTCCCCCCTGTTTTGGCCCCTTTCTCGCCCATCCCTCTCATCTCATCCGCCCTCGCCCTTTCAAATGTGTGAGCATCTGTCTCACTCTCTCCCTGTCCCAGCTCCTCCCTGCATTTTCTCCTCTTTCTTCTCTTCCTCAAACTGGGTTGTGAATGCCATCTGCCTCGGAGCAGGACATGCTGTAAAGCCGAGGTTCCCGGAGGGCCAGGTTGTGATCATTTTATTTTTACAACGTCCTTGGATAGATCGAGGTGTTTCTGCAGGGTGGGGTCGCATGCTGGGTGGGAGGGGACCAAGACAGCGAATAGCACTTGAGATTAATATAGGTCACTTGCTGAGCAGTGTCCCAGTGGTCCCGGGGAGAGGAGAACCTCGTCATCTGGGGCCGGCTCTGCAGAGGTGGCCGCAGCGCCGTCTCCAGGAAGATGCAAGGAGGGCCTCCTCCGATGGCTGGCAGGCGAGGGAGCCAGCCTGATCTCACAGGAAACACAGAGAGCCCTTGTGCCCAGCTCTGCTGCTGTGTTCTTGGGCTAACTGCTTAACTCTTTTAGTCCTCAGCATTCTCGTCTGCAAAATAGAACTATCACCCCCAGAGCCATCAGGGACGTTTGTAAAATGGGGAAGAAGCAACATTTTATTTATGACTTCACTGTATCGGGTACTTCCACACTTTGCCACATCTAACCTCCCAGCCAAAGAGGCAGCCCAAGTGACTCTCATTTTATAGATGATGAAATCAAGGTTTAAATGTCCTGAGGGCTGAGCTAAATGAGATTAGAGATCTGAAGAGAGCTCTAGAGCTACTCCTGGTTGACAACTGCGTGATTCCGTCTCCTCAGCTCTTTCCAGCACAGGACTGGAACGGGCAGTTTCGGGCATCTTCGGGAAACGGCAGGAAACATCTTCATTTGTTTAACTGATACTGTCGAGTGCCCATTGTGTGCCCGGCACCGAGCAGGGGGACAGGGATATGATGGTGGGCAGAGCAGACAAGATGCCTGTCCTCACGCAGTCTGTGGAGAGACTTCCAGAAAAAGCAAACCACATATACAAGTAAAAACACTGACAGATTATACAGGGTGAAGGAAACATACAGAGTGCCACGAGAGAGAAAAGTCAGGGGACCTAATTTAGAGAGAAGGCAGAAAGAATCATCCCTGAGAGAGTTTCTGTTGCAGTCAGAAGGAGGAGCTGGTGTTGCCCAGGTGACGAGCATAAGAAAAGTATGTTCCAGGTTGAGGGGTGAGCATGGGCAAAGGCCCTGTGGCAGGAAAGAGCATAGTATGGTGAAAGAATCGAAACATGGCCAGGGAGCTGAAGAGAGAGAGAGCTAAAGGCAGGGGCAGTGACAAGGGGTGGGCCCTGGGGGCACAGGAAGGGCCACGTCACACAGGGTACTGGGGAGGTATGTGAGCCTAGCTAAAGGTTTTAAGCAAGGACTTGACATGAACTGATTTCTGTTTCAAAACAAAAAAAAATTCCTCTGGCTGCTGTGCAGAGAAGACGCTGCAGAGGAAGGAGTGAAAGCAAAAAAGAGAAGACCCCTAAGAAACATCTAAGCAGGAGATGACAGTAGCTTAAATAAAGAAAATACTCAGACTTTTACAGTTTGTAAATCTCTTTCACTTGCCCTTGGGAGAGCAGCATTATTGTGCCCATTTGATGGATGAGAAAACTGAGTCTTCAAGAGGTTAAAATGGTTCGTACAACATGACTCATCTAGTGAGTGCTGGACTCTGGATTGTAGGCCCAGGTATTCCCATGCCATCCACACCCCTTCCCTTTCTATCGAAGAGTTAAACGTGTGTCAAGTGAGAGTTCAAAAATCAGCTGTTGGGCCTTTGCAATGTGCAATCTTTGGGCACCCCCCTTGTTCTTTTCATATGTTAAGCTTCCTAAGTCTTCCTAAATCTTGGTTTAACCTGTGAGATAGGGATGATGACCTGCCCTTCCTTCCAGGGCTCTTTTGAGAATTCAATGATAATGGATATAAAGCACTTAGGAGAAGGTCTGGCACACAGTAGGTGCTCAATCAATGTCAGATTGTCAGATCTCCTTTCCTTTGAAGAGGACGGAGGGTCCAGCCTGCCTGGCTTCAAGAGCCGGTGACATATGCCCACTGTCATGCCACTGACCCTGGGTGATGGATTTGACAGTCAGCCATGCCGCACGCCCAGCACAGGCTCTGAGCACCGGCGGGAAGGCTGAGTCAGTCCTCTGGGTGAGTCCCCATGCTCTGGCCATGAATTTATAGAGGAGGAGCCAGTCCTACAGCTGCCCTCCGGCCAGGATGTCCCTGCGCAGTCCCCAGCAGCAAGCCACCCATGGCTGGTTCCAGATCACATCTCCTCCTAACCACACGCCCAACTCCTGGGTTCAGCCAACTGCCAGGTCTTTCCCAGGCCCAAGAAATGTGAGCAGCATATGAGAACGGGAAGCCTGTCCTTGCCCGCAGCGGACTTCCTCGTCAGGACGCGAAGAGTCCACGCTTCTGCAGAGCCTCGCCACAGAGTCTACGGGGACAGGCTGGGTCAGGGGCTCAGAGCCTCCTGACGCGCCCTGCGCTCTACCTCACACTCCTCGCCCATGACACCCTCCCTCTCTCCCCACCCCCGCCCCTGCCCAGAGGCACATCCTCCCCTCCCCGCCTGAACACAGAGCCAGGGTCAGTGACAGCCAAGTGAAAAGAGCCTGTGTCCCTGGATGACCAAAGGCAGCAGAGCCCACCCCCCCTCGCTGCTGAATGGACTCTATGCAAGTAAAGCAAGTAAAACACGCTCTCTGCGCTAAGCCACTGAGGTTTGGGAGTTTATCTCTTTCTAGAATTACCCCCAGCGAATCCCACTAGCAACTGCCGTCAAAGGAATAGACAGCTGCTCAGGGAAAGTGGGGAGGTGAGCAGAGAGGGGGTCAGGGAGAGGGTACTGGGGAGCGCAGATGTTTACGGGATGTGCAGAGAATGAGCCGTCTGCAAGGGAGGCTGGGATGGAGAAAGCGAGAGGTAGAAGGAAACCTCGAGAGGGTGGTAGCACGTAAGCCAAGAGAAGCAAGGGGTTCTAGAATAGAAGAGACATCGAAAGGCCCAGTGCTACCCAGAGCGCCAGTGATGGAGGTCTGAAAGCCGTCCAGCGGAGTTGGTGACATAGGGGTAGCTGCTGTCCTGGCTGAGGGCAGCTTAGAGGAAGGATGAGGAAGTGAGTCTGGACGGAAACAAGCGTTGAAAGCCTGGCTTGAAAGTGGTAGCCGCACAGGGAGATAGAGTGGCGGGGGCTTGGGGGTGCTCTCGTTAAGACTGGGGCACGTTTACACACCAGCGAGGAAGAGGCAGTTGTAGGAAAGGGATGTGTCATTTGAGGTGCAGGCTTTGTTTTTGCCATATCTGTGCCTTTCATCTCAGGCTGCCTCAAATCCTACTTGAAAGTAGAGTATAAATAAATGATCAAATAATAAGACATTGTTCGTCCCCTGCCAGCTGGTGACCTTGAAAGGGTCTTCAGAACTGTTTTGTCCTCTCCTGGCTTGTGCCAGATTTGCTCCATCGTTCGCAGTAAACAAACACTGACCACGCCACCGCCACATGCCAGGCCCTGGGCCAGAGACACAGGACCAGAGCCCAGCCTCCACCCTCAAGGAGCACACGGTCTGATGGTGCAACGGACACGACCTCAGGAGACACCGCGACTCCCGCACTGAGAAATGCACTCGAGGTACAGAAGTCATTTGGAGGGAGGAAGGAGTCTCTCAGGACTTAGGGGGGTGGGAGGGTAATAAAGGACCTCAGGGAAGAGGTAACACCTAACCAGGACTTCGAATGACACCCAGGAGTTCACGGGGCAGAAAGAGGCACTGCATGTGCAAAGGCCCTGAGGTATGGTAGAGCAGGAGCCTACAAGGACTTTGACCTTGGAGGAGCCTAAAAGTGAAAACCAGAGAAGATGAGATGAGCCTGGAAGCGGGGGCAGGGGCCAGGTCATCAACCTTCCCTGCAGAATCACTTTGTTTCCTGGAGATTTTAACAATATCTTGTCCAGTGGAATGAACTTATGCTCTCCAGTCCCCGGTTTTAGGGAGAAAGTTGAGGATCAGAGGAAAACTATAGGGATTCATCATAGAGGGTCTACTCTGAGCCAAGCTGTGTTCCAGAAGCTTGTGGGTGAGTAAAACAGGCAAAGAACTTCACCCCTGAGGAGCTGACATGCTGGTCTCAGGAGTCAGACAATAAATGGCAATCTTAACTCACCTTAAGTAAATTGTGTAAGATGTCAGAAGGTGAGACTTGCAATGAAACCAAGAAAAAGTAGGACAGGGTGAGTGGGATTGAGATTTGAGGGTTGAGATGTGGGTGATGCGATCTTAGTGTGGCCAGGGAGGAAGGGGTTGTCCAGCAGAGATGCAAAAGAGGTGAGGGGTGAGCTATGTGTGTATCTGGGGCCAGTAAAACCAGCCAGTGCAAAGGCCTTAAGGCAGGAATGTGCCTAGTATGCTGGGGGACAGCAAAGGGACCCGTCTGGCTGAGCAGAGAGGACAGTGGGGGGACTATGAGATAGGAGGCCAGGTCAGTGGCCCTGGAGGCCACTTCAAACCTTTGATTTTATCCAGAGTGAAATGGGGAGTCACCACCCAGGCTCAGGCAGAGAGATGACACAGTCTGACTTAAGTCTTCAAAGGATCATTCCAGCTACTGTGTTGGGGACAGATGGAGGTAGAGCCAGGATGGAAAGATCAGTTAGGAAGCTAAAAGGATGATCCAAGCAGGAGAGGATGGTGGTTCAACCAGGGTGAAAGCAGAGAGAAGTGATCGATTCTGAATATAGGATTTCCTAATGGACTCGATACGGGATCTAAGAGAGATTGGAGCCAGCGACGACTCCAGGGCTTATGGATGGAGCACAAGAAGGCTGGAGACACCAGGAATCAGGTGGAGGGAGCTGCAGGAGAGGCAGGGCTGGGGATGGAGGAGACCCGGGGTTAGGATGTGTGGAGTTTGAGGTGTCTGCCAGATATCCCAGTGGCGAGGAGAAGCCTGTGGGAGGGAAGAGTCCAGAGTACAGGAGGGGGCTCCAACTGGAGGTAGCATCACCCATGGATAGAGGGCATTGGTGAGGGTAACGCCGTTTGTCCCCAAAGGATCCAGACGTAGTCCAGGGAGGAGGTGAGGTCCCCATTAGTATCTCAGAGTCAGGATAACTTTTTACAAGGAGCAGAATCAAAACTGTATTAATAGGAGGAGTGTGTATATTTCTCCTGTAGATCAAACTGTCATCTCTGGAAGGATCAAATACTTCTGTGTTTGCCTTGAAGGAAATCAGAAGAAGCCAGGTACAGTCACTGTTGAAGGAGCGACCCTGGGTGGAAACAAAGCACCTTCCACGTCTCCCCAGAAACATCCCTCAGCCTCAACTTACTCATCCAAAGTATGGGTGTACGTCTCCTCTTAGGAGTTCTGGGACAACATATGTTGCTGTTACTTTTATGACTAGGGCTGTCCTTACACTCCTAAAGGCACGTAGTAGGTGCACAGAAGAATCACGAGTGTCGCTCTTAATAACCACGCTGATGATGACGTTGGTGACGAGGAGAATGGTGAGTCTGGCCCTTCTCGACTGAGGCCCCGCCTGCCTATTTGTGAGAGCCCGCAGAACTGGGAGACAAGACGGTCGGCCCCCACCCTAAGGCCCCTGGAACACAGCAGCAGGGATGGCTTCCCACCAACACGCCCACCCGCCAAGCACCTGAGCCCACTGGCACGCCATAACATGGTCCATTAGTGCCAGCTGCGGTGAGTGGCCATCTGATGTGACACGAGCATCTGCCTGGTAGGAACTGAACCAAGATCTGTCAGTTCAGGCCTCGGGAGGCTCCCCAACAGCCCCGAGGCCTGGGAGGGCCAGGTGTGGCCACACACCCTGCTTGGATCCAGGATGTGAACCAGAGCCCAAGAGGAGAACAGTAATAATAATGGCAATGGTCATTCGCTGAGTGCCAGCCTGCACCAGGCCCCGTGTCCTGAGTGCTTTGTAAGTCAGAACGCACTGAGACACAGAAAATAGAGGGGTCCCATCAGGCAAAGAGCAAAACCCCCCAACACCACCACGCTTAGGGTACCAGACAGGATTATGGAAGCCAACTGTGGCTGACTGCAGCAGATAAAATGAGGAGTCCTGCTGTATTTAAAATGGGTAACCAACAAGGACCTACTGTACAGCACAAGGAACTCTGCTCAGTATTCTGTAACAACCTAAATGGGAAAAGAATCTGAAAAAGAATAGATACATGTGTATGTATAACTGAATCACTTTGCTGTACGTCTGAAACTAACACAACATTGTTCATCAACTACACTCCAATATAAAATAAAAAGTTTTTAGTAAGTCAGAAAGAGAAAGACAAATACTGTATGCTAACACATATATATGGAATCTAAGAAAAACAAAATGTCATGAAGAACCTAGGGGTAAGACAGGAATAAAGACACAGACCTACTAGAGCATGGACTTGAGGATATGGGGAGGGGGAAGGGTAAGCTGTGACAAAGTGAGAGAGTGGCATGGACATATATACACTACCAAACGTAAAATAGATAGCTAGTGGGAAGCAGCCGCATAGCACAGGGAGATCAGCTCGGTGCTTTGTGACCACCTAGAGGGGTGGCATAGGGAGGGTGGGAGGGAGGGAGACGTAAGAGGGAAGAGATATGGGAACATATGTATATGTATAACTGATTCACTTTGTTATAAAGCAGAAACTAACGCACCATTGTAAAGCAATTATAATCCAATAAAGATGTTAAAAAAAATAAAATAAAATAAAAAGTTTTTTAAAAATGCGAGTGGAGGGGATTTAGTGGAAAGACGTCGGCTAGTTCGCTGAACTGTTAGGTGAACTGGGGTCTGGAAAAGGGCAGGAACTGCAAAGGTTCCATGATCCGAGGCCTGAGCTACTAACAGCCCATCAGACCGGGGTGAACGGGCGCCAGCTCCTCTTTATCATTTGTCTGTTGCTTTTTTTTGGGGGGGGGGGGTTGGGGGATGTTTGTCTCTCTATCCCTCTGTTCTAGACTCAAGGCCTGGACAGAGGGCCCCATAGAGTTGAGTTTGGGTCGTGTATCTAAGGGGGGGTCGGGGCAGCTGAATTGACAGTGCCCCCAAGACTGTACCCAATGGGGAAGAGCTAAGTGCCCCCAAAGAAACCAGGGTGCTGTGACCAGAGAATGGGGAATCGATTCTGTGTGGCCCCAAATAACCCACACCTACCACTTCTGGGCGTTGAAGACAGGCGGACCTGGGTGCAAATATTGCTTCTGCCACACGCTGCCCATGCCAGTTTGGGCAAGCCATTTCATGTCTGAGCCTTGGTCTCCTCACCTGTAAAATGGGGATAATAAACCCACTGTGAGGGACGTGAGAAGCATCAACAGATAATGTTTATCAAGTACCTGACAGTACCTGGCGCGGTCTGGGTGCTCAGTAAACAGGACTGCATGTAACAGATGCCACGAGTCTAGGGCTCCCCAGCCCACGTGGCCTCCCTCCAAGGGGCTCCAAACGGACATTGTGACTAAATTCTGCAGGACCATCTCAAAGACAGTCTGATTCTTGGAGTCCTCAGACTTCCCGTAGCCCCAGGGGCAGGAGACATCAAGCTGATAAGGCAGCATTTCCCAGCGAGAACTGCAGGGGAGAAGTCTGGGGATGGAGTGAAGAGTGCAGGTACAGCTGCCTCTCAACAAGACCAGGAGTGCCTGAAACGGCCTCATCTGCCCCTCTCCCCAGGTAAGTAAGTCTCCTCCTCTGACTGTTCTGAGCCATTGAAACTGCAACGCATCCCATGCCTCCAGGTTTGACAACCCCCGAGTGTATGGAGAAAGGGACAGAGGAGATGGCAGGGCAGAGCAGAGGGTGCACACTGCTTGGTGTGGCAAAGACTCGTGGGCATCCAGTGGCTGGAATGGACATCAGGGTAGGTGGCAAGGATTTAAGTCAATGTGCTAGCCCATTCCCAAGATCAAGGGCCCTGGGAGTCAGAGCTCTGAGACGGACTCCTACTTGCCAGGGAGAACCGAGAAAAAGAGGGAGAGTCTGAGTCTGAGATACATCCGACCAGCACCTGCTCTCTAGAGAGCCTGCCCTTGGGTACCAGCCGCACAGCTACTGTGTATAGGACAGAAATACAGGCAAAACTATGGTTGGGGGTGTGTAGAAACTCACCATCTCTGACACAGGGCTGTCTGCAGAGGGAGCGGTAGGTCTGAGCCACCCAGGTGGGCACAGCCCACTCACCAGTTGCAATCACAGGACAAGGCAACTTTCTCCTGGACCTGACTCCAGACGATGCACACGTGCACATGCGCACACGCATGTGAACACACACATGCACAGTCATGCACACACACACGTGCACACACATGCAACCCCGGGGGGAGCACCGAGTTTCATATGAGATTGACAATTTAAAACGAACAGGATTGAGTCTTACTGACCAAAAGGAAATTGTTCTTTTTAATAAAAAAGAGATTGGAAAGTTATGGAAGCGGCCTGAGGTGTCCTGATGGAAACCAGCAAGAAGGATGAAGCTCAGTAGAGCAGAGTGGGAGCAGTTATTTGAAAAAAAATGCAACTTTTTCAGTTGACCTGACAAACTGAGTCTCCTCACACAAAGCGGCTTTATTAAGTACTATCATTGCCCCATTCAGGCTGGGAAACTTTCTTGCCATCCTCCCAGTACACAGAAGAAGCCTCCCTTAATTTGGGAAACTGATGTGTAAACCAGAAAATCGGTGACTGGGAGGCTTTCTCACTGCAGCCTAGTTGCTTTCATATAACAAAGTATGTTTACGGCAAAGTTCACCCGTCTGAAGGTCTAAAGAAATTTTATAAACAAGTTTCAATGCAGGGGGCACAGGTTCGATCCCTGGTCAGGGAACTAGAACCCACATGCATGCTGCAACTAAGAGTTCACAAGCTGCAACTATGGAGCCCGTGAGCCACAACTACAGAGCCCTGGAGCCGCAACTAAGACTCAGTGCAATGAAAGAAAGAAAGAGAGAGAGAGAGAAAGAAAGAAAAGAAAGAGAGAATGGGAGAACGGGAGAACGAGAGAAAGAAAGAAAGAAAGAAAGAAAGAAAGAAAGAAAGAAAGAAAGAAAGAAAGAAAGAAAGAAAGAAAGAAAGAAAGAAAGAAAGAAAGAAAGAAAGAAAGAAAGAAAGAAAGGGAAAGAAGGAAGGAAGGAAGGAAGGAAGGAAGGAAGGAAGGAAGGAAGGAAGGAAGGAAAGAAAGAAAGAAAGAAAAAGAAAGAAAGAAAGAAAGGAAGGAAGAAAGAGAAACTTGCAGATGTTTTTATTTTGCGGTCCCCTATTTTGTGCCTGGCTCCTACCAGCTGTTTAGACACCCTGCTCTGGAGACCCCTGTGACAACAAATACTCCCACTTCATGAAGAAAGTCAGCAGTATTGCTCTAACAGCATCACTGGGATCTGAGCTCAGATCTGTCTGCCCTGAGTCCAGGAGCACTCCTCACCTCCCTGGTCCAGCTCCGGATGCTAACAGGCTGGCTGAGGTCTCCATTAGCATGACCTTCATCTCTCTGGAAGGGACTCTGCTGGAAGGATGTGCCGCTCGCATTTCCTCTGATTACTGCAGGATGAGCCTTCCCCATTCACAGATCCTCCTGACCATGAATCAAAGCTCGTCTTTTTTTTTTTCCCCTCTGCTACCAGCCTTGAGTTTCCGATTTCACCATTAGCTCATTGAACGGTAGCAGCATTCCCGAACCTCATTCAGGAAGACACCATCTTCTGCAGGACACAGAGGGAGAGCAAGGAGGCAGAGCCCAGGGGACTGGAGTGGAGTCAGAATCAGACCACTCCCCCAGGGGCCATCCCAGAGGCAGGGCCCACGTGTGACTGGCTCAGCCTCCGTGAACTCATCTGTGTCGAGGGTCAGCATCCCTAAACCCCAGCAGACACTTCATGATGTATACATGTAAAGAACTAGAGGGGTGTGAGGGAGAGATATGTACCGTGTAGAATAAAGGACTTTGTACGCTGTGAAATGCTACACCTGTGCCAGCCATTAGTGCTCTGCAAACCCCAGGGAGCTACCGCATTGTACCTTTCATGATGTCAAGAAAATGCCCCCAAGTGTGGACCTGGCCTGTGAGGGCGAGAGAGAGGGATGACATAACTATTCCAAGTTTGAGATCAAAGACACCAGGGAGTGTCTTTGGGGTCCCTTGTATCCCCAGTTGTAAGAGTTGTTATTAAATGAGGTGATAATGATGATTATGATTACCATTTGCCCTGCTAAGTGCTATCTATGCTTTCTCTCATTCTATCCCTGCAACAACACCACTCTGAAGGAAAAGGCACAGTCCCCTCCATTTGACAGATGGGCAAACTGAGACCTGGTGAGTGATGCAACTTTGCCAAGGTCACACCACTTAGGGCATGCTGATCCCAGACCCAGATCGGCCTGCTTACTCCAAGGAAGCCCACTTAAGCTCTGGCTGGTGTGGGGGGAACAGCCCAGAGAATGTGGCTTCTCTACGTTTCCTGCACGGGGGGACAGTGTATGGCTCAAGCGAAGGACATGAGTTTCGGAATCCTGACTCTGCTTCCCCTGGAGGTGGGCTTCAGACCAGGAACGGGGCTATGGCAGCCAGCAAGGCAGGGAGATGCCCACGACAGATGGTGGCAGCAGGATGGAGAGGAAAATGTGTATTCGGGAGACGTTACGGAAGCCCCAGATGTTTCAACAAAAAGAGTCCTGTGGTCACATGACACTGACACCCACATTCCACATCCTTCTCTTGGAGGGCTTCAGGGGAAAGAGTCCTGCAGCCCTTGGAGCCTGTCCAGTGCCCTTTAATGCAGGTTCTTGAACTTGATCTGCCACAGAACCCTCCTGCTGTCATGTTCATTTTGACACCCTGGTTAACATCCGGTTCCATAGAATTCACTATGAGGAAGCGAAATATGGGAACAGACCGAGCAGAGTGAGTACATGGCCCCAGAGCGCATGCCCGGCACGTGGTAAGTGCTTATGTAAATGTTTGTTGCAGGGCTTCCCTGGTGGTCCACTGGTTAGGACTCCGTGCTTCCACTGCAGGGGACGTAGGTTCGATCCCTGGTCAGGAGTTCCCACATGCCTCGCAGCATGGCCAAAAAAAAAATTTTTTTTTTAGTGTTTGTGGATGGACGAATGAGTACAGATGAAGTCAGTGGCCACCTGCTGCTAAGGTCCAGGGCCCGATGAGAGGTTTTCTGCCACCCCCTCCCTCCTCCCCTCCAGACCGTTTTCACCATGGCATGCATGGGGATGCCATTAGAAGTCTGAATGAGAGAGCTAGAAAGCCATTTTTGCTCCTGGGCTCTATGTTCTGAGAGATGGGGAAACAGAAACCCAGAAGGCCCAGTGATTTGGCCAGAGTCGCAGGGCAGAGCCTACCAGGTTTCTCTCCCACTGAAATTCACTGTGATTTTCACTTCTAGGAATCTACCCTAAGACAAAACCCAGAAACCATTTATGCACTAAGATGTTCACCTCAGTGTTATTTATAATCATTTAAAATGGAGACATCCTTAATGGCAACAATAGGGAAATTGATCACATTTTTTTCCCAACCAGACATATCTTAGATTTGAGGTCATCAATCTGCTTTCTGGTTTTGGAAGGCTCCTTGCCATTTTCAGCCTCTATGTCTCTGCCTAACACCCGCTTCCTTTCATCTCTGTCTGTTAAGCTCCTATCCGCCCTGGCAGTCTAGGGGTTAAGACTCTGTGCTTCCACGGCAGGGGACACCAGTTTGATCCCTGGTTGGGGAACTAAGATCTCCACATGCTGCAATGGCACAGCCAAAAAAAAAACAAAAACACCGCAGCTTAAAATTACCCACAAAGATGAACAATTTATCTTTATATGTCTAGCACCTAGCTCAGACCTGGCAGACAGCACCACTCGCTCAATTATCTATTAAATGAAGGAAGGAACCATCTAGTGAAGCAAAGACAAATATGTAGGTCTCTCGACTCTCCATCTAGAGCTGTTTATTCCTTCTGGCTTTTTTGCCTAACACCCAAAACCAAAAGACAAATTTATAGTTTGTCACGACCTTTCACCAAATCTTTGGCCAATCTACCATCTTTTCAGAGCAGCTTCCCCTAGCATACTCTCCTTTGAGCCCTGCAGCCTTGTTAAAGCCGTGACCCATGTGGTCCAGGCCACAAAGAGGTGTTAGAGTCAAAGAATCAATCCAACAACCAAAAGCTCAAGAGGACTTAAACTCCTTGATTATGTTTCTCAAACACTATAAAGGGACACATCACCTGCAGGGATAGTTCATAAAATCCACCTTTCCATTCCCTTCCGCCTCCCTCATCCCTCCTGAAGTTCCTCCAACGTGCTTTCTTCCAACACCAGGAAAAATTCCCTCAGAGCTCCCAGCAGACAGCGCTTGTCCATTTCCCTCTCCGCCTTTCTCGTGGTAGGTGAAGGCTACACTACCAATGTGCTTGTATCGCCAGCCTTTGTTCAAGGGAAACACTGTGCTTGGGTGCATTTTATCTACAGAATCCATTGAACCTGACATTGCCAGATACCTACAAATACAAACTAGGAAGGGCCATGCAAAATATTAAGCACACACAACACGAGTCTGATGCAAGCAGTTTGATGAACCACCTGCGCCTTTGAGAATCTGCATTGTGGATGTTCCTCTGACACTTGGACCTTTGGACCATGGGTAAATTCAACTTATCAGAGGTCATCGATGCCTGGTCCACTCTGGTCCCCAGAAAACACAGAGTTTTCTGTCTACACTGGCTGTCAGAAGTCACTAACCACTTGCTTCCTCTGCTCCCAGTTGATTTGGCATTTTATAAGCAGCATAGATCAATTGGAAAAGTGAATTTTCCCCAGTTAGCGACTAATAATAAGATAATAATGTTATAACCATCCAAAAAAGTGTGTAGGAGCTGGAGAAAATGTGGCAAGAGCAGAATAAATTGAATCAAGTTATGCAAAAAAATATCAAAAATGGGTGACTTTGGGACAAGGCAAAGAGCGGTTAATTTGCCTTTGGAATTAAATTATTCCCCTGTTATAGATGAACTTAGCACGGCAAAATGTGGGAAAATGTATTTAAATGATCACTGAGCTAATAAATCCAATAAATCATTTTGATCTTACTGAGATATCTTAGTTCTTTTGTTTGAACCTGTAAACGTTGTTTTACTACCGTCTGCAGTAAGACCTGGTCCGCCACTTTGCTTATACGGCACTTGTCCTCATTGGGTGGGCTCCAGCCCCACCAACCTATTTTGATCTCAGAGTCTTTGCATTTGCCAGTCCCTCCGCTTGAACACCTGGCCCAGATCTCCACGCAGCCTCCCCATCTTCACCCTCACTGAAGGAGGTCCCCACCCCCTGTATCCTCAGTCCCACCTTCACCCACTAACGGTCTTTCTCTCCCCTACAATCCTATTTTATATCTTCTATAGCCCTTCCTGATGTATGAAATAATGATGTGTGTGTGTGTGTGTGTGTGTGTGTGTGTGTGTGTATCTTTATTGCCCCAGATCAGAGCCCACTTCACACCCTGTCTCTCTCTCTCTGCATTGTGAGACCACAGTGAAAAGGTGGCCGTCTCCAAGACAGGGTTCTCACCAGGAACCAAATCTGCCGGCACCTTGATCTTGAACTTCGCAGCCTCCTGAATTTGTGAGAAATAAACGTCTGTTGTTTAAGCCACCCAGTTCATGGTATTTTGCTATAGCAGCTCAAGCTGATCTAAGACAGGGCTATTTTGAGGATGTGATGAATTAATAGACGTAAGGCAATTAGGACAATGCCTAAAACAATAAGTTCTGAATGCATTTTTAAAACTTTTTATTATGGAATATTTCAAATATAAATAAAAGTAGAGAGAATAGTATAATAAATCCTTATTAAACCATCACTGAGCTTCTATAATTATTAATTCACAGCCAATCTTGTTTCATCTATATTTCCATCCTTTTCTCCCACCCCTAGCTTACTTAGAAACAAACTCTAGACTTTATATAATTTTAACTGTAAATGTTTCAGTATTATCTCTAAAAGACCGGGACTCTTTAAGCATAACCACAATATCATGATCACACTGAAAAATAATGAACATAATACCACTGTCACACCTTAAAAATCAAGTTTGTCTTGGCTTTGGCCACCACTATATCCCCAAACCTAAAATAAGGTCTAGTATACAATAGGTGTTCAAGAAATCGGTGTTGAATACAGGAATGACTTACCTCTTTGCTTCAAGGGTCTCAAATATGACAACCTTCTGGTGTCTCAATATCTCTGAAGCTTTCTCTATTTAGTTATACTTGTCCACTCCGTACACATTTTCACGTTAACTACTCTTGGTCTGAATACTACTATTCGATACCTCTTCTAGTCCTGGCGGAAGAGAGATAGGACACATTAGGAAAGGAAAAGAAGAGCAACGACATTCAACAAATACCTCCTTTCTCCAATTGAATGTTTGACTCCACGTAAGTTGCTGAGATCCAGTGGTGACTAAGACACCACTGAATAAAATAATTTCTAAGTTTGTGTAGAATAATGAAGGCACAGCAATAACCAGATCATATGGAAGAGAAGAATATTGGGGAAGAGCTTGGCTTACTAGAGATCAGAACATATTAAGGCCTCTACAATCAAATCCAAACGCTGCTGGCAAGGAAGCAATACACAGATCAGTGGAACAGAACAGCGAGATCAGAACTAGATCAACGTAGCCGTGAGAATCCAATATGTGGCAGAGATGGCATTTCAGTGCAGTTGAAAAAGGAGTAATGGTTTAATGAATGAAACTTACACAACAGCTAGCTTTTATAAGAAAGTTGAAACCTGATTTTACGTTATATACATAAATAAACCCCAGATGGATTAAAGAGTTAACAGCCAAATAATAATAATAAAACATACCTTGAAAGAAAATGCAAAGATGACAAGAGCAGTCTCGAGCATTAAAAAAACAAGAAAATCATATTTAAAAAGAAAGACATTTTACTCCACAAAATTACTTTCATGGCAACAGACATCATTCACAAAGTCAACATAAAAACAAAAACTTTGATTATGAAATTATTTGCAACACGGATGTCAAAGAAAAGGTTAATATCTATCATATGCAAAGAGCTCTTACAAATGAATAACAATTGAATGAAGAGGATTGGAGTCAAGCAAAGGATAAGACTAGGCAGGACATGGTGCAAATCCAAATGGCCCAAGGATAAAAGGAAAGTGCACAAGCTCACTAGTTGTAGAGGAACTTGAAATTAAAGTAACTATGAGATTTAATTTTATCCCCATCAAACTGGCAAAAACTAGAAATAATACTAACACCTATTGCTGGAGTAGATGTGGGGAAATAGTAGACTCATGAATCGTTGGAGAAAATGTGACTCGTTGCAGCATTTTTGGAAAGCCAACTGGCAACACTGACTGAAATTTAAAAATACATATACCCTTCAACTGAGCAATCTCACTCCTGGGGACCCAATCCATAGAAATAAAAATGCCATTGGAAAGGATGTATGTACAAGGATGTTTGTTGCAGCACTGTTATAGTGGAAGCGGGGGTAGGACTAAGAAATAAAGTGAATGCCTGTCAGTAGAAGGCTGGATGAAGAAATAACAGTAATTATTCACTATGAAATATTATGCTGCCATTAAAAGAATGAATTAGAGCTATTGCAGCTGACTCAGAGGGAATCCCATGAGTGTTGTTATTTGAAGGATAAAGCAGAATGAAGCAAGGGTGCCTCACAGAGGAAAACAGGGGAGAATGGATAGCACAAGAGAGCATGGCTTGTCCAGAGAAAGAAAAGGAGTGTGGCTGGAACAGTGTGCATGTGGAGATGGGGAGAGCAGGACAGAGGAGTGGGAGAGGGTGAAACAATGGGCGAGATTGGAGGACCCAGGGCCAGGTCTCACAAACCGCGTGCAGATTCCGGTACAGGTTCTAACAGGGAGATGCTACGACCTCACACCTTTCCTGAGTATCTACGTACCCCACAGTCCTGGGTGCTCGACATAAATTAACCCATACTCTACTGAGGGCATCAATATTAATTTTCCCATTTCCCAGATGAAGAAATTGAGGCTCCGGGGGCGAAGCACCTTCCCCAGGGTCTCTGGGACTCTAACCCAGTCTTCTCACTGCAGACTCCACATTCTTTCCACTAACCATTC
Organism: Grampus griseus; assembly: GCF_964374135.1. Taxonomy (NCBI): domain Eukaryota; kingdom Metazoa; phylum Chordata; class Mammalia; order Artiodactyla; family Delphinidae; genus Grampus; species Grampus griseus. Next base: position 91,665,255 of record NC_139005.1, on the reverse strand, counting down.
AGTTTGGCTTCCACAGCTAAATATAATCCCCTTGGTGGAGGGGGCGGGCCTAGGTGTGAGCCCCGAAGCCCCCTGTGGGAACAGAAAGAAGACAAGAGCTCAGTAGATATCTATTTGTCACTGAGTCTCAAGCAGAAGGGAGAAGGCAGCTGACCCACAGAGACTCTCCCCACTCTGGGGTCCTGATTACCTACTGGCCGAGGCTGTGCAGGCAGGCAGAGCTGTGTGCAAACTGTGAACCTGCTGTTTGCTGGCTGTTTGGCTTGGCATGTTTAACCTCCCTGAGCCCCAGTTTCCCCAAGGTTTCTGCAGCATTAAAGGAGAGAGGGCCCTGGCACATGATAGGCAATCGGCCAATATGGGACTCTAGGGCATGAGAGCCTCAGGGCTGGAACTGACTTTGGTCCCTATGAGCTGTGCAGCCTGGGGCAGAGTGCTTAACCTCTCTGTGCCTTGGGTTCTCCACCTGTGAAATGAGAGCCCGTGACAGAACTTCCCTCGAGGGCTGGCTGGGAGGATTACCTGAGTTCAGACGATGTGAAAGTTACCTGCAAATGTCACGGGGAGTGGGTGGCCAGCAGGAGTCCCGTCATTAAAACAAATATTATGACTTTTTCTCCTCTTCCCTCTCGTTCCACTCACCCCAGCCCATTTATCCATGAATGTGTATCGAGGGCCTGTTCTGTGCCAAGATGCGAAGGACACGACGAGGAACACGAGAGACAAGGACCCAGCCTCTCAGAGCTCAGGGCTTATCAGGAAAGACACGAAACAACACTTGAGTCACAGGAGGGCGAGGCCCAAGGAAGGAGGTTGAGGGAGCCCAGTTAGTGCACCAAGCCTGGCTGGGTCTGGGGGCAGGGCTCCACTCAGGCCTTCGGAAGCCCCACATCCACCTGGGAGACACTGAATTCCAAGAAGGCCCTCGGGGCGGGCTGACCGGCTGGTGCCCAGTGAGTTACTAGGCTTGGATCATAGATAGCCCACAAAAGTGCAAGAGACTCCAACTGCCCCTGAGGGGGTATTCAGGCACCCACGGGTTGTTGAAGAGGAATCTATTTTAGGAGAAGAGGAACTTGGTATCCTGCAGAACCCATCAGGGGTCAGTAGACAGGGTCATCGTCCACCCTCATCAGGCCTGGCCAAAGCAGGGCACGGTGCTGGGCCCCATCCTGCAGATGCTCAGAACCTGGCTACCCTCCCCACCCACCACGGAGCCCCTTCAGCTGTTTTGACCACTTCCATAAGGAGCCGGGCCAGCCACATTTATGGAATTGGTGGTGTACTTAGCAGAACATATTAACAAATCACTTGTAATGAAAACTTAGGAGAGGAGAGACTCCTCCACCCAACTCAGTCCTCGTGACTTCGACAGCCCCACGAAGCCACCATGGCGCCCATTTTACAGATGAGTAAATGGAGGCACGGAGAGGTCAGTAACCTGTCCCGAGCTCACATAGCTTAGGAGGGAGGTGTGGAGCCAGGATTGCTAGAGCCCCTGGCCCCATGGTCAGCCTGTCGGTTCTTCCCACATTCTGGTCTTTGGGTCTATACCTCCATATGATGCCAACAGCTCCTTCACTTGCATCCCAGGCCTAGAGAAGGAACCCTGCCAGGCTCAGAACACTTTGCTATTGAGCCACCCTCGGGTACGACTAATGCCCCTTTAAGCCTGCAAGGTAGGGAAGGCTGAATCCTGAAAGCCAGGATGGTGAGCTTTGGGACTGCTATTCAATTGAAGAGGCAAAGGTCACTTCCTCCAGGAAGTCTTCCCTGCCTTCCCTGTCCATGCTGTGCTCCTGTCACACCACGGCCCTCCCTCTATCACTCCACATTCAGTCTTTGGTTCCTGCCAAAAGCAGACTTGGTTTTGTTCATCTTTGTATCCATCGCACAGGGCTTGGCACACAGTAGCTACTGTGCCTGGTGCAAGGTCCTCCCTGACCTGCCCCACCTCCCTTTCCAGCCTGATCTCTGCCAGTTCCTCCAGGCACGTTGGCAAAACAGAATCACCTGTAGCTCCCAGAAGTGCACTGTGATTGCAATTAAACAATCAATTGTGTAATCAATGACTTGATATCTGCCTCCCGTGCATGTGTGATCCTGGTGGCACTGGTTTTGTTCACTGACGTGCCTTGACACTTAATAGGTGCTCAACAAACTTTTGCTGGGTGAATGTTCACATCCCCTATCTTTGCATCTACTGTTCCCTCTGCCTAGAAAACCCTTCCTGGTCTTCTCTGCTCCTTGTCTTCTGCTTCTCCTTTAAGACCCAGCTCAGCTCTCACCACCTCCCGGAAGCCCTTGCTGAATACCCGGAGGGCATTCCCTGCCCTCCCTCCACTTGCAGGCCTCTCTCCACTCTGCTGATTGCTTCTGAGCAACATCTTTTTCATTGTGCAGTTTATTCAAAACGCCTGACACTCAGTAGGAGCGCAACATGTCGCTAACATTTATTTAGGGCTTACTATGGAGGAGGCACTGCTAACGCCTTTTATTTCATTTCATTATCAGAACAGCATCTCGAGGCAAGCATGCTTCCCCATTTTCCAGACAGGCCGGCTGAGAACTGGGAATGTTTGGTCACTTGCCCGAAGCCACACTGCTAGGAGGCAGTAGAACTGGCACCTGATCCCCTGT